>NW_004567108.1:4059977-4080735 GCF_000260355.1 Condylura cristata | reverse complement strand
TCCCTGGTGGTGCAGCAGGAAAAAGCACAGCACTAAGAAGCTAAAGCCACTTCAGCATGAGTTCGATCCCTGCCCTGGAGGTGACCCACATAGCACATCAGACCTCTCTTGTCTCCCCGCTGCTCCCCTCAGCAGTGTACTTTGTCCATCTGCCTGTTCTTCTACCCGCTCTGTCTCTGGTGAATCCTCTCACCACCCCTGCAGACCACCACTGGTCTGTATCCCAGTTCTGTATACACAAATAAATAAATTTTAAAAAATGCAGAATCAATATCGCCATCAATAATCAAGAAGCCTGATTAGAAGGGTGTAGGATACTGTCCAGAAGCGAACATTTTTCTAAGCATCACAAATGAGCCCATGGAGGTTGTCACACTGTACAAAACATTACAGTGTTCCACTTGTTTTTAAAATTATTCTAATGTTGACATCTTCCCAAAGAAAATGTAGTTATTTTGAGAGGATGGCCATATCTTTTCTCTATCTCAAAACACCTAGAAGAAAACTAAATTTGACTGTTACTGATGAACTAGGACCCTTTAAAAAGCGTCAAGTTCTTAGAAAATATATATTTAATATAATTGAAAGAATGACAACAATGGAAGTAATTTTTACTATATCACACTGAATCTAATTATTCATTTAAATCTACTGGCATTCACAGAATCAGTTGTGCAATGGGACAGACTATTTAAAAATCTGCTGTGATATGCTAAGCTTATAGGTGAAGAATGTCTAGAATTTCTATATTTTTTCTGAACTTTGCAAATAAAATTTAATGTGAGCTTAAGGAACTGCAATATTTTATATGCAATTTTATTTAACTTAAGAACATGCTGAAATAATTTGAATTCTGGTTTTACAACCTAATACCTACATAATTGTGCTAATCATTTACATTTTTAAGCTATTTTTCTTAATATCAATTCCAGGCTTTAAAGCTATGTGTTCCCCAAAGGCTTCCTTTTACATATCAATTAAATTAACGTTTATAAAATGTATAGAATATGTTTGATACATAGTGAGTAGTATAAACATGCTTATTTAATGAGTAAAAATCTGTAAGTGACATAAGGACCTTGGTTAGAACTGAAGTGCTGAGAATGTCAATATGCTTGCTTAGATTGGCCTCTGGAACAATGGATGATAATAAAGATTGTAGGGACTCTAAATTAGGTATTGCCCAATGTATGAATGATGGGTATTCCAGAATTTTATTCAGTGGAAGGGAGCAGAAAGACAGAAAAACAATATAATGCAGGGTAACTTGTGTCCATAATGCCCTTACGTATTTACTTACTAAAGTGCTAAATAGGTTATAAATATCCACACACATTTGGGGAAATTTGTTCTATGATTTTTAAATATCAGCATCATACAGGTATGATAAAAAAAGGTTTTTATTCTACTTTTAGGGGCATTACACATATTCCAGACATCAAACTAAGTAAAATTCATCATTGATCATTGATGCTTTTCTGTAACTTTCTTCACTCACACTAATCTACTTCATACCCCAGGTCTTAAGAACATTTTAAACTTTTTTATAAGCATTTCATTGCAAGACTTTTTAAGACTGCCTTAAAACTGCCAAGTATTGGCCCTCCCTGGTGGCGCAGCAGATTAAAGCACTGCACAAAGAAGCTTAAGCCACTTCTGCAAGAGTTCGATCCCCGCCTGCCCTGGAGGAGATCCACATGGCGCGGCAGACCTCTCCTGACCTGCCTGTGCTCCCCTCAGCAGTGTACTTCATTGATCTGTCTGTTCTGCACCCCACTCTGTCTCTGTTGAATCCTCTCACCCTCCGCATCTCTGGCCTGTACCCCACTTCTGTATGAATAAATAAATAAATCTTAAAAAAAAAAAAACAACTGCCAAGTATTTCTTGCTTTTAAGAATATTAACTTCTTTCTATTTTGCAAATCTCCCTTATTTTGTTGTAACTAACTCTGCTGGCAGAGGGGAAAAACTCACTGATTGAATGAGATCGCTGGCCCATTTAGAGAATTGAATTAAAGTATATTTAATGCAAATAATATGACAGCATATGGGAATAGCCTGTATCTTTGGAGGGGCAGAATGGATGTACACCTTGCCAAGAGGGTTGGTGGTGTACCTGGCCATTAGCTCTGTCTCCCTTCCTCCCTTTCTTCCCTTCTTTCCTTCCTTCTCCTTCCTTCTTTCCCTCCCTTCTTTCCTCCCTCCCTCCCTTCCTTCCTTCCTTCTTTCCTTCCCTCCTTCCTTCATACCAACCCACCTATCTAGATATCAAACATCTAGTCATATACTTGAAATATATTATAGTTTTGTCAATTACGCCTCTGTAAAGCTGAAAGCCAATTAGAGTGTTCTATGATTCTAAACATTAGCCAAAGGCATATGATACAATGCAAACACTTTTACTACTTTTCTTGAGAAGCACAAACCTGAGCTCCTGCCCTGATGGAGGCTCACTGTGTTCATCGCATTAGCATAACCTAATGACAATTTCCATTGGGAAAGAAATCACAAACTGGTGATAACCAAAAGCTTCCCTCTCTGGTCTTTATCAGAGATTATGTTTGACTATAATATTGCGCTATTGTTTCCCAACCTTTATTCAGCTACTTTGTGGGAACCCTGAACACCTGGTAGAGGCATGGTACTGAGCTGAAGCATGATGAGACAGGGAGTTGGGCAGAAGGAAGCTTGTCTGGTTCACACTCACTTTGAGCGTATGTGAATAAAACGTGGCATGCGTAACCATACACATCCTATACCATATACTGGGCCAGGCAAGAGCCTAGACTATTTGGTTTGGAAGAAAAACAGCAAAACAAAACAAGAAACCTTTTTCCTTCAAGCTTTTGGATAGAATTTTTCTTAAATGAGTCCATTTTTTCCCCTAGATAGTGGTTAATTTTGTAAAGTAAATCACTGGATGCTTCTCTGAGCGTTTGAGTTTTACAATGTCCTCACCTTACAGGATATAGTTGTGGAAATAGAAAGTGATTAGAACATACAAGCATTGTCCCCAAGACAAACAGTTATGTATAGAAGTTCTTGAGCCCTACTTTCTTAAAATTGTCCTCTGCTATTTAAATGAATGGCAAGAGGAGATTTTGTGTAGAGGTTGTATTCTGGAAATTTATCTATTAAAACATTTAAATAAGACACTTTTTGAATAATACCAACTATAAGATCAATACAGTAATTTTATGTGGTCAGGACTTTTCCTAGGGTAATACTACCTTTTTGTAATTTCATTTCCTTTGGTTTATAAGATTATAACTAAATGTGCTATTAGCTATTAGCAACTATTATTGCATTTACCAAAATAGAAAAGTCCTCAAAAATGTGGTATAATCTCACAAAGCCTCAGACACATAGCCAAAATATTTGGACATTTTTAACAGTGTCCATATATTTTTGTATGGATAATAAAATGTAGTATTTTGGGAATTATCATCCCAACAAGAAAGACAATTAATAAGAAAGAAAATTAATCAATGTGTCCACTCCCTGAAAAAAGGGGTAGATTTAACTTTGGTTAAAGCTTTTTAAATTTGTTACACAAATGCTACATTTGTTTAGTTTTATGCTAATGCTTTCAGACCTCAATATAGCATTATTTTTTTTCTTTCATTTCTCAGAGAAGATAGAAAATGCAAAGTATTATCTTTAAACACAAATGTTAGATTAAACAGAACAGAGGGACTTGGTGGAATGATTTGCCACAGATTCTGTAAATAAGGCCATTAAGCCTGAAGAAGTATGGGTTCCTCGCTTGCAAATTCATTTTCTGAAGTTACAACAAATGGAACTGTTAAGATAGTTTATTAAATTCAATCTTCAATATCTATTTGTAGTCAAAGAACAGGTATAATGCCTTCAAAAAAATGTAACACCCATGATAGTGAATATTTCATCTTTGCATTTATATTCCTATGGTGCAATTTATAGCACAGAAGACCGAACATAAAAAATGGAAATTTGCATCATTTTGCAATTCTGAAAGCTCATACTTAATTTTATTAAACTCTTTGCTGAAATGGACTTAGAGTGTTTTTCTCTCATGCACCTAGAAACTTGTGCTGATTCTCTCAGTTGAAGCTTCCTTTGCTTTTCTGACTAACACTGTTTTGTGTTAGGAGATATATTATGTTACATAAGGTATATTAAGTTAACATATATATCCTCAGGTATTTGTCTTCCTTAAACCTATGAATACTCAAAATTCTCGGATTTTGTCATTTCATCTAGTAGCAGCAGAATTCTCCATTCAACCTGGCAACAGCCCTACCGAGCAGGGGTGGGTCTATTCAGAAATTTAGCTGCAAAGGCCTGCCATGATTGCTTATGTTAATGTTCCTAAATTAGGTGGGTAAACATCCTTGCTTTCCTTTACCCCAAGCCTCCATAGATTCTTTGAAGTTCTAATTATTCCAGTATACAATTTATTGTCTCCAAAATCAAATACTTAGGGCAGTCCATGATATTACATTGTGATGTGTCAGTGCAATCCCTACAAAAATAAGAGCTGGGGTAACTTTTGTATATCTACTTAGAACAAGGTTTCTCATGGTTAGTTCAGAATTATAATCCTCAGCATTTTTAATAAAGTCTAATCCTGGTAGCTAAACAGCCCAGTATTTTGTTCCTAACCTGATTTGTAAAACTCAGAGTCAGTGACTGTTAGAGTTGCCCTGTTTATGTGGCTTCCTTCTAGCCTCAGCAGCTACAAGTAGTCCATGTCCTTCCATCATAATTGGGTAAACAGATATATTAATTCAAAAGGAGAATATTAAATATACTGCTGTCTATACTGGAGTAGAAATAGAAGTTTAAAACTAAAATTCATACTTACTATCTACTAAAATATTACCATGTTAAAGAAAACAGACCTTACAAAATTAGCTACTAGAAATCCTACAGCTTTCTGCACTATTATTTTTGTCCTTGACATAGATGCCGTTATTTTTGCGTTAATCTAGTTTTTTCTTTTCTTTTCTACAATCAGGCCCTTCTCTTAGTTACTCTGGTGGCTTCCAGCCTGATTCCGGGCTTGCATCCTGGTAGACTAGGCAGATTCCAGCCTGAGTTCTGACTGGCATCATGGTTGACCCAGATGCCTTCAGCTGGAGTCTGTACCAGCCTCCTGGTTGAGTCTTATAGACTCCTTGTGGTCAACTATGATACACAGCTGCCTGAGTCCACTCAGGTCTTATGGTGAACCCGGCAGTGTCCATCCTGATTCAGACTAACCCCAGCAGACTCCAGCCTTAGTAGGGGCAGGAGATTTGGTCGACCTGGCAGCCTCCATTGTCAGTCAAGATTGGTCTTCTAGTTGACTAACACAGGCTCCAGCCTGAGTCAAAAACAGCATCCTGGCCACCTCCTGCCTGTGCTCTGGCCGGTCTCTGATCAACCCTGGTAATCTCCAACCAGATCCAAACTAGTCTCCTGGCAGTCCGGTTGGTGCTGGCAGGCTCCTTATCAGGCTGGCAGTTAATTTGGGGAGATTTCAGGCAGAGCCTGGTACCTGACTGCTGGCTCCCAGGTTGACCCTGGCAGTATGTAGGTTGAGTGAGGGGATGGCCTGACAGTGGGTCTTACCAGAGTTCTGACTGAGCTCTAAATTGGCCCATTGTGAATATCTGGAGCCTCCATCCTAGCCTGGAGCAGTGACCTCTCAGTGGTCTCAGGGTCTTCCAGAATTAGCCAAGGTACTCTTGCTCTTTCACTTACTTGTTGCTAGCTGAGTTAGGGCCTAGTAACTGCTGGATTTTTGATATTAGTACCCTCCAGGTTGAGACTGGGTTTGGGTCCATTTCCAGGTCAGGGTTGGGTGGGGCTTTCATTACAACCTTCTTCAGCCTGAGCACAGGATTGATCAGCAGTTTTTTAGGGAGCATGCAGGCTACATCAGGGCTCTATTCTTGGTAACAACTCAATTGTTCAATTGCATTCTCAAATTGCATTCCTTATGCTGAGCTCTGTATAGGTAGGCATTTTATCCTGGGAGTTTCCAGATTGAACCTAAGCACAGAATATATCATCAGGCTGTCAGTTAATTTGGGGAAACTTATGGCAGAGCCTGGTACCTGACTGCTGGCCGATCTAGGAATTCTGCAATTGAGCACTGGCATACCTGGAGGATGAGTAAGGCCAGTGGGTTGACTAGGAGGGCTTTCATGGCTCAGCCTAGAGATTGCTGAGGATGACAAGGAGGTCTGCATGGGCTCAGTTTGTAGCCTGCTAAGTTGACCTGGAAGCTAGCAAGGCTGGAGACTTTCTTGTTCAACCAGGATGCCAGACCTGGCTCCGTGGAGTTTATCTAGGTTGACCAGGATGCCAGTATATGCTCAAATGAAGAAAGCTAGATTGATCAAAAAACTAGGCCCCACAAGCCTAGATTTGAAGAGATGAACCAGGAGGCTTGCCCTGGATTAGCTTAGAGACTGTCAAAATCAGCCAGAGGGCTGGTTTTGGGCACAGCTCAGAAGCTGCTGCAGTTGACAAGGAGGCTGGCCCAGACTCAGGCTGGAGACTGCCAAGTTTGACCAGGCATCCTGGAGACTGCCTAGTTTAATAGGCAGGCCCTGCTCAGGCTCAGCCTGTTATCTTTCTATGTTGAGCAGAAGGCCAGTGCATGTTCAACCTGGGGGAGGGGGATAGCTAGCTAGGTTGACCAGGAGGCCTGGGGGAATCAGCCTGGAAGATGCTAAGTTCTTAGATATGCCCTGTCCAGGGTCAGCCTGGAGGCTGCTGAGGGATGGGTAGGAGTCACAAAATCTCAGTCTGATGCTGTTGAGGTCAATCAGCAAGCTGACCCAGGGTTCAACCTTGAGGCTTCCAAGGTCAACCAGGAGGCCACAGAAGCTTAGCCTTGAAGCTGGAGAGGTTGACCATGAGGCTGGTCCTAAGCTCAGCCTGAAGATTATTGAGGTTGACCAGCAGTCAGCCCAGGTTATAACCTAGAGCTTGCTAAGGTTGACCAGGAGGCTGACCAGGGCTCAGCTTGGAGGCTGCCAATGTAAATTAGGAAGCCACACTTAGGAAGCCACACAGTCTCAACCTGATGCTGCCAATGTTAATCAACATGCTGGTAGGGTTAGTCTGGAGGCTGCTGAGGTAGACTGGTAGGACAGCCCGGGGTCGTTCTGGAGTCTGCCAAATTCAACAATCAGACCCTGCCCCAGGCTCTGCCAGGCAGCTGCCAGGGTGGGCCAGGAGGCTTGCCTGAGCTCAGCCTGGGGGCTGCTGAGGTCCACCATCAGGCCTGTCCCAGGCTAAGCCTGCAAGTTGCGTCGTTCAGCCAGGAAGCCAGTCCTGGCTCCGTTCTGATACTGGCAAGGTTGACCTGGGGACCAGCCAAATATCAGGCTAGAGGCTGCTGTGGTCAACCAGGAGGCTGGCCACAAGTAAGCCTGGTGGCTTTCTAGGTTGACCAGAAAGTCAACCTAGTGAATGCTCTGTGGCTGTCTAGGTCTGTATATACGTGTGTGTGTGTGTGTGTGTGTGTGTGTGACTTTATATACACATATATACAAAGATATGTACATATGTGTGTGTGCATGACTATATATACACATATATACATAGATATGTATATAATCTTATTGTTTGATTAGTTGTAGAGAATGTTGTGATTATTTAACAAATTATCAAGAATATATTTTGTTCTGGGAAATTTCTGAATCATTAACCTCCCCATTTTGTACATATTACAGTAAGAGAACATATGCTGAAAAATAGAATACAACTTTTCTGAGAATATCATGTGACTGACAGAATATACAACAAAATTGACAGAGGAATATAAAAAAAACAACAAGATATGGTTGGAATTCATAATATGAAGAAGAAAATGAAGATAATTAAGATAGTAATTTTAAAATACTATAATGTTGATGTAAATTTTAGCCAAGTAGTCATTCTTCAGAAAGCAAGTAAATATTTAAGAATATTTAAGCCATCTTGTTTTTTGCAATTGATCATTAATGTATGTACTTCACTTCCCTTATAAAAAGTTTATTTACAGACCTTAATATACTTGCTAGAAGACCAAATTACTATGTCCTTTTTCCTGAAACTCTACCTTGTCAAGGGAGGGAAGAATCCCAGTGACATCCAGAACAGACAGAAATTCACAGTCAAGTCTAGAATTCAGGAATTCTAATAGCTGAAGACTGGTTGCTTTTATGATCTTAGGCTTGTCACTTCTGTCTTTTTTTATCTTTTATCCTCACACTGAGCTATTCTTGATTCTAATCACACTTTCCTATTTCACTGTAACACCAGAAGATTAATTGCTAAATGTCTGCCTGCAGCTCAGAGGGGGAGAAAAGTTAATAAAAAAGAGCTGCCAGAAATGTTGCACTGTCAATTTTTTAAAAATATCAGAAATCTAGTAGACTTTCCCATACATTTCATCTGTCAAAATCTTACTCAACTTCCACAGCTAGCTTAAATTTTACCCATTTTTGTGAAGTTCTCCTTTGTCTTCAATCAGAATACATCATCATCCTCTCCTCAACATTCCCAAAATTTTGTTTTCACCTTTGTGGCAAAACTATGCATAGTTCTTCGGTGCCACACTTGTATACGTGTCTGCATGCACAACATTTCTTTCTTTTTAAAATACACATTCAAGGCTGGCCACTGAAGCAATAAGAAATAATAAAGCATTCACAGACAATTGTAGGAGAATTTTAATTGGTTTAGTGCTTTGTAAGTGTTGAAGAAATAAGTGAAAGTGTTCCTTGTTATAACATTATCAGAGATGAATTCTTATCTAAGTGTATACCAATGTGGAGTGTGCTGGTGGAGGAAAACTTCTGGCAGAAAATAAAAGCAAATTTGAAATAAGAGCAACCTTCCTTCTGATTAAACTGGGAAGGATGGCATCTTATAGACATTACCTGGGAGAGATGATACTCTACTAAATCCATTCTTTATTTCATTGCTTACCACCAAGGGATTGAGTTTAGCAAAATAATAGGTAGGGAGAATTACATTTGTAAACTATTAAAATAAATGCATATGGATGATCATTCAAAGTCACATTGAGGACTTTTTCTCATCACAAAGACACTATGAGAAAGAGTATTTGTCCTTTCAAATGTGAACAGTTATAGCCTACCCAATCATCATCTTTTTAAACTATGTGCATTTTCTTTTTCAGTGAATGATTTATTTTCCAAATCTATGTGAACATTTTTATCTTTTCGCAGGTAGGTTCCCTGACTTAACAAGATTAGTGAAACTTGGGAGCTGATAGAGAATATTGCTTTTGTAACAGTACAGGTTTTCTTTTTTATTCACTTAAAATAAAAAGAATATAAGTGAAAATATGAATAACTCTCTAAAATGCATCTTTCAAACATTCAGGCATCCATTTTTCAATGCCTTATAATATTTTTTTTAACATCAATGCTCTAAGATTGCAAGCCAAATCAAACACATAATTTTGCTTAGCATATAACAAAAAGAAACCCAAGTCTAGGAAAACACTGGCATCACAGAACTCTGATGAGAAATTAAGACTATTAAGGATGAATTAGATAAAGAGCAACATCATAAATGAAAACATAAATTAACATGTACATGTTTTCATATACTATTATTGGCATAGAAAACCCTCTATGAAAAAAAAATAATCTCCAGTTTGCTCTGATTGATTTGATTAACTGTGTTTTTACATGGGAAAAAATGCAGTATAAAATGCTTATGGGAAATAATTTCTTCAATACTGATAACTTTTCGATAAAATATAGAAAGCAATTTTATTCAAGCAGTAATTATCAGCTTCACAAATTAGGCTCATTTATTGAATTCCATTAAAGTCAAGTAGACTGGAACCTTATAAATAACGAAGATGAACAGTTTAAGAACTCAATAAATATAATTTTTTATTAAATAAATGAATGGCAAAATGGAATGAATGATACCATTCATTAATTTTACATACTTGGAGAATAATGGCTAATTGGTGGTTCTATTTTTTGTGTGTTTATTTATTTCATAATGTTCTATTAGTGATATTTCTTTAACTTGATGAAATTGAAATGGTTATCATTGGAATTCATAAAACATAAATTTTGGGTGAATTAATTTATACTTATACAGATCAATCAAATGGAAAATTTGTCTTTATTTGCCAACTCAAAGAAAATCTTGCAATCAAAATTAACATTTTATCTGTTCATTTGATTCCATGTTTAAATATTGTAGCTTACAGTCAAGAGTTACCTAACCCTTTTTTTTTACACAATATTCTATTTCTCCCTTTGCTTTGATTAAAAACAAAACAACAACAATTATACAGGTTATGGTATAAAACATGTGCATCATGAATTTTGGTTTGCTGGGTTTATATTTGTCCTAATAATATGAATTAGTAGTTAATGGTTATTAACATAATTGCAGGAAGATGCTATGCTCAGTAGATAATCAGTTAAGGTAGCAATTTGCCACAAAGTCTTTTACCCATGTTTACAGTCTACATTGATCATATTATTTTTCTGAACGTGGTTAATCGTCATTATTTAAATAGATATCTATTAAATCACTGTTTATTAGTTGATGTACAGAGTATGTACATTTATGTCAGGGATCTGAGTCTTGCTGGATTACACATATTTTAAGCACTGTGCCATGTTCTTTTTCTCCTGAGTCAACTCAGGTTTTGTAAGGAGCCACCCCCCCACCTCCATTACCTTGCTCTTGTTCCCTTACTGCCTCTTCAGTATTTCACCAACTGCTTCTTGTTCCAGTGCTTACAGGGCTCCACTTATACATATCAGTTTGTTTAGATTTAAGTCTTATCCCTGATATTATCTTACCATCCATTTTCTCTGTGTAAGGAAAATTCATAGCTTTTGCTGCATCTTCACCTGCTTCTACTACTATATATCTCCAGAGTCATCACCTTCTGGTATGTACATGGACCTACATTATTTAAGTTATCACTTGGCTTTCTAGGTAATTGATTACTGTTCTTTCTCATGTAAATTCAACTGTCCTTTGCATCTGGACCTTGGTAGAGGCTGGGCAGTCAATTCTCTGCTTCAGTCAAGCAGAGTCATTGAATCATGCCAATTGGATTTGGATCATACAGATATAAGCTAATTTTGACCTGACATCATAGACATCTGGCCTTGTGTACATATATATATATATATATATATATATATATAGTGTGTGTGTGTGTGTACATGTGTATGCATGGTGGTATGGCTAAAATCTCATCTGATAGAGGTGCACACCAATTCTGAATATACACCTACAAATGGGTATGTGTTTATCTAGAATGATCAAGATAGAGAATAGTCAAATCATTTTTACATAAATAATTACTTTAAAAGAAAAGTGACTGAAAAAATTATATTCTCCAAAAATTATTAAGTGGTTGTATGAAGTATATCACTAACAAAATGAGTTTTTAAAACTGAGCTAAGTAAACTGTGCATGAGATATTCACATACTGTTACCACTGAATTTCTCAAAAACATTTAGAGAATTGATTAATGTCACTGATTCTTAAAGACAAGATACAAAATTCTGTACTTACAAATTTATTTGCTATGGAATAATATTCTATTTAAAATTTTTATAAAATTTATTCCACTTAACATACAACTAATATCATTTTAGAGCTCTAGTTTAATTATTTAGTTTCCAGGTATACTAGAAATTTTGAGTTTCATTCCTAAAAATATTACCACTTTTCAAAGCTTCAGTGTAAGAATGGTAACCTTCTTATATTAAATTTTAGTGTTTTCTGTTCACTATCTTTAAAAAAAAGAATATAAAGAAAAGAAAAAGAAAAAAAGAATATAAAGTAATATATGCAAAATTTGATTTTGAATAAACTATTTTTTATTATAATGAAATAAACTAAAGCTATATACATAACAGTCCCAGCTAAAATCCTGAACAGAAATAATACACCAAGACCTGAATTTACTGCTCAGAGTGAGAGTATAAAATTTACCAAAACTCTACCATAAAGCAATCTAACTTTGACCTCAGGCATATTGACCTCTGCAGTCTTCACATTGAGGTTTTATTGCAAATCTCAGGAAAAGTCATTTTACTTTAAACATATATTCATGTAAAATTCACCTTATTGTCAATGTCATCCTTATTCAATTTAAACAATTTTTCCCAGTTAAGTGGCTTATTTCATACATCAACTGTGACAAAGGCAAATAACAGAAAATAGGTCTTGAGAGAAAGGTGTTTTATGTGAATATCAATGAACATGTATAAAACAAAAGGAAGCTGCCTTTCATAGCAGAGATGGACTTCAAGAAGTACTTCACATCAAAACCAAAATAATTTTGGAAAAATTAAAGAGAACATAAGAAATTGGCGTAAGATAGATTTTAAAGTAATGTTCATTAAAAAAAAAAAGTCCTACGGATCGTTTTAAAAAGATTTATTTATACAAGAATTGGGGTATAGGACAGAGTTGGCATGGGAGAGACAGATGGGGAGCAGGACAGGTGGACCATCTGAAATCCACTGTTAAGGGAAGGAGAGGTCTGCTGTGCTATGTGGGTCGCTCCATGGCTGGGGATCGAACTTGTGTTGCAGTGGCTACAGCTAGCTTCATAGTGCTGAGGCTTAACCCCTGTGCCACCAGGGAGGCACTCAATGCTAGGAATTTTGATGGACATTTAAAATCAAATTATTTTTTATCAAATTCCATGTTTTTCCTTTTTTATAAATTTTAATATATGGAAGTTACTTTTCATCTTTAGAATGGACTCTGTAACATCTTTAGCCACTGAATGGACTCTGTAACATCTTTAGCCACTGCCTTTATTAACATTGTCTTTTAGAGATGGGTGAATCAGTTAGAGATACCAGTGTCCAGGAGGGGGCAGGAGGCCAGATTGTGGCTGGGAAATCCCAGGTGTTTTGCCCACCACATGTCACGAAGCCAAAAAAGATATGAGGCAAGAACGGAGTCTTCAGGATGTGCTTTTATTTATGAGATTTGCCAGAAAGTCTGAGAAGGGCTAAGCAACAGGTTCCCCAAGAACCGTTCTAACACCTCTTTCCCAATGAGTTATTTTATAGTGAGGTAAAGGAAGACAGTTTTCAGTGATCTGGCCTCCATCCAGGTGGCTAAAAACTGAGGGAGCTTCCCAGTGCCTATCTCCCTGCTGCCAGGCATTTCCTCCCTCCACTGGCATCTGGATTTAGAGCAGTTCACTCCTCTGCAGTGGCTCAGTCTCTGACAGCAAGGTGCGCTGGACTGAGCAACTTCCCTGGACTGGGCCTTAAAGATAAATCGGGTCCCAGATTCCTAAACTGCTCAGCCCCCTCCCCAAGGGGATCCTTGAGAAGGCATTGTGGTGCTAAATCAGTGCCAGAAATGCTGGAATTTGTTTTCTGCAGCAACAGAGACAAGGGAGTGAATAGAGAAGGGACTGCAGACCACATTTTTAGATGTCGGCATGAAAACTCTAAAGCCATCAGTACTTTGTTTTCATTATTATATTAATACTTTTGGAATTCAACAACCACATTTTCTCTTTCAATCCTTTGATAAGATCTTCTGATGAGAATACTTTCTGTAACATGTTGCCACCTCTCTGACAGTTAGATTTTGTCAAAACAATCAAATTTGCTTGCACCAAATGGAAAACAGGGAAAATAGGGAAATTCCAGTTCTATCCAACTGACAGAAGCCAAGTAAGGGAAATCATGCTGCCAGTGTGCGAGCATTCACACTGACATTTCTCACTACCAAAGCTACTTGATTTGGTCATTTTGGCTCTGCAAAGTAGAATTTCTACATCCTGGCCAATATTCTGAAGAGTATGAGTATTGCAAAGGCAGTTAAAGACTGCTGGCTCCTTACTCTCTCTGCTAAGTGCATCCTTTACACATGTAAACACATGAAGATAGACAACACATGAAATTATTTTGGTCTGATACAATGCCTTTTTCGTGATGCAGAGAAGTTTTTGGGGGAATATTTTAAATGACTAGATTGTGAGAACTCTGACATCTCATGGAAAAAATGAGAATTAAACAGACAGAGCTCAATTTACTTTGATAAACAAAATGCTGTATTGCTGTGTGGGTAGAGACGTGAGGAAGGAACACTGAGGGTCTGGGTACCATTTAATAAGGTTAAAAACTAAGCCCCCTGCCCTTGCCCCACAGGCTGGAATGGATAAGTGGTTGATGCAGTTGCCATGGGGACTGCGCCTGAAGGCCACACCATTACCAGAGAAAAAGAGCCCAGCTTCAGGGGAGCAGAAGATGGCAGAGGACACATTCTTGTGTCAAAGACTAGCACCTGAGCCCAGACACCCCAGGAGAGAACTGGTAAGCTGTGACCCAAGTAAGAAAGCCCGAGAAACAGTCTAAAATCCTTCTTCCCAGACAGATGGACAGCTCCCATCTTACCCCTGCTTCTTTGCAGGGTATTTTGGTGAAAGTTGCTTTTCTTGGTGCCCACTCTGTTCCTTGTGAAATCTTTCTCACCTGTGCCTCCGGTCTCACCGTTGGCCCTGGTCTCCCCCAGATATTACTTTGCCACACTGAGGAGAATGATGAGCTGAGAAGAACCATGAGGTTGAACAACTGAAGAGAAATACTAGATCTGAATAATAAACAATCTTGAACGGAAAAACTATATAAAGAGCAATGGTCCTTCTACAAGAACGACAAACGGAGCTAACCGTAACAAGGGCTAAACTTGTGATTTCAGCACGCAAATGGCTTACTTATCCCCACTAGACATTCTCCCAGCAGCTTCTGAAAGTAGTTTAGAAAGATATACCTGACTCCCCAAATGATCACATTAACATGGTGTATAGTGTAGTGCAAAGACTCGAATCCCGAGGTATCAGTTCTGTGCTTACAATGTGCCAGGGAGATGTTCCTAATGGGCAAACACATGAAGAGTTACTGTTGCACGTATACATTAATACCTTTCAATACAGGGAAGCTGGAGACTATGGACAATGGATAATCATGCATATTTCTTTAAGTAGGTTTTCCAATGACGACAATGATTTTTTTTCCCCAGATACCTCCTTATATCTTTATTTGTAACTTTAATTGTAGTTACTCTAGTGTTTGCAGAAAGATAACCCATGTGGCAGTCGAAATTGGGATATTTCTTTCTTTTCCTAAAAATCTGTCTTGACACGTGCGGCCAGACAGCTGCACTTGTCAGGAATAATCCCAGGGACTGTGTGCACAGCCGGAGCAGCTGCACGAAGGCCCCGGAGCCAGCCCGACGGGAAGCAGCTGCTGGCATTGAATCGACCTGGCACCACCAGGCACAGGCAAGACATTCTCTCAAAACTTGTGTTTCCATCACTTATTTTCAAGCAAGTTTTAAAATCACATCTGTTCTTTCAAATCAAAATTTCTGATCACAGTTATAGAAGCAATGAATTTGTAACCCGTATTCCAAGCATTAACAGACATAGTGAACTCTATTGTGTATTTGGTCTCTTCCAGAAGAGACTGGCCCCATCCACTAAAAAGTAAAAAATCTGTTACCAGAGAGGTGGAATTAGAGTTTCTCTTTCATCTAGTGGGGTGTTTGATTTCAAACCAAGGATCCCTTGAGATCAAATAGATTCAATGTTTTGTGTATACTGCCAGTAACATTTGAAATGCAAATGTTCTATATTTTGGTAGAATATGAATATGTTCAAATTGCCGTGATTGATTACCGTTAGCATCTGAATAGAAAGTAGAGAAACAGAAAACAATGGTGGATGGTTTTCTCTGGTAGAGGAAGGTGGGTTGTTGGAAAGGCCCAGCAGGTCATTGGTAAATTGTCTTCTGAATTCTCTTTTAAGTAATTTGGCCACAAAGGAGAGGGTAATACATTCAAATCTGAATGTTTTCATCTGTCTTTTCATTTTCTAGTCTACATATTATTTATAAATTTTGACTTTATATATTTTTGTACTCATCTGCAAAGCAGGAAACTAAAGAGAAATTAAGTTTTTGTTTTATTTACAATGTATCTCCTCCTTATATTGAACTAAACAGAAATTGTGCATGCCAGACACATTTATAAAATAAATTGTATACTTCCTATGTTAATATATTAATAAGATCTAGTCATTGTTACTGTTAGCATAAAATTTTTTAAGCATGTAGCAATATCTCAAAATATCTTATGTTCTTAAAATTCCAACGTTAAGGGGTAAACCAGATGACTTAGAAAAGCAACTAAAATCAGGGCAGCATCCAGAACAAGTAATGCATGTTTTCAGTGTGCAAATTATTATTTCTAGAATCCTATTCATTTATGCCCTTTCAGGCTCGCTACTGACTGTTGAAAGTTTCACAAATGCTGACAGATGAAAACAGTATTTGATTGCATAACTTTATGTATGCTGGTAAATTTTTAGAGTTGAAATAAAACCTTATTGCACACGTCTGTGCTTCACTTGGAATTCATGAATTTATAGGGATAAAACAAAATACTAGAGAAGTTAATAATGTAATCAAATTAAGGTTAAACTTATTTAAAAATTAATCCATAAATTAAATTAACTTCATTAAATTTAAAACAAATCTCAGAGACTTAACTTTTAAATGAATGTATGGTAAAATTACAGAAGTCCAAGCAATGTCGAAATTGAGAAATCAGACTAGAATTTGGCTTGCTAAATGAGTCAGCTAACATTGTAGCAGTATACACGAGAGATAACATGTATTCTGGTTTTTTTTTTTTTTAATGTGCTGTCAGCACTTTGTGTATTTTCTCCCTCACCCCTAGCAATTGTAAGAGGTATGTAGTATTCTCAACTATTTTAGAGAGGAGAAATGGTCATGGGAAAGCCAAATCATGTGATCAAAGCCACACAGCTCTGTGTGGATTCATCCCTGAAAAATACTGTTCTTTAAAAATGGTATGTATATTAGTTGTTTTTTCTCGACACGCATCACATTCATCGACAAGTACTATGTACGAACAAGGTCCTTTCTTTTACTATGAGTCTATTTGAGTTCAATTAGGATAGCTTCTTGCAGACACAACTATAATGCATCCATTAACAGTCACTGTTCTTATTGAGGCTACTGGGATGGGAGAGGGAAGAGGAGAGGAGGTCCAGTAGATTATGGTAGAAGACTGTGGGTGTTTTGGTGGTTGATGCGTTGTGTGGTAACATACATCTGAAGAGGTATAAACATATACCACTAAATCAAATGCATCGTGGTGAACCATATATTCACGTCTATGTGGAATACTGAGAAATCAAACAAAGGGTCACACAAACACAAAATTTAAACCAACCCTTTAAAACTGACCACAGAGGGCCCTCCCTGGTAGCGCTATGGGTTAGGACTCAGCAAAGCAAGCTAGCCTCAGCCACTTCAATGTGAGTTCAATCCCCACACTGGGGGTGACCTACAGGGTGCGGCAGGCCTCTCCTGACCCACCCTCTGCTCCCCTCAGCAGTGTACTTCATCAATCTGCCTGTTCTGCTCTGACCCCTGTCTCTGGTGAAGCCTCTCACTGCCCCTGCGCCTCTGGCCTATACCCCAGTTCTGTATGCATAAATAAATAAATCTTAAAAAAAATAATTCTTTCAAAACATTAACAAGGATGTGATCCAAAAGTATGTCAATACAAATAAATAGAAAAAAATGAAGGAATGATAGTAAAATAAATGAAAGCATTTAGTATGTTAAAATCACTACCAAAGAATCCTTTCAGATTTCAGTGGCTTTTACTTATTTTTATGGTTTTTACATAGAACTTACTGACACTAAGACGGTAGTCTGCTTTCGTCTGTCAGACTTCAGGAGGTTTTCCAAACAGTCACGCTTTGGCTAGGTGTCGCTCTGACCACCCGCACTGACAGACGGGAGTCGTGGAGCAGCTGTGGGACACAGGATGCTGCTGAAGAGTGAGACCCCGACTTTTATTGATGTAGTCATTCCACAGCATCAGTTCTGACAGGAAGGAGGGCGAAGACAAAGCTAGAGTGCTAACTAGGGGCAGAGACTTGTGGCCAGGTGAAGCCAGATGAACCTGAAGGCAGGTGTGTCCCAAATCTCTGCACCTGCCTCCCTCCTTTCTTGCTGTTCCCCACCATAAGTTTCCTTAGACTTGTGGCCTTGCTACAGGGCAGGCAGAAGGGCACCGTGGAACCCCCCAAACCTGCCCACTTTAAATAGCTTCTGCCATCTACCACATCAAGACAAAACACATGGACATTTCATGGAAAGGAACTTTGATGCAATGTGTGTGCAATACAGAAAAGACAAATTAAAATATAGTTTCTCAATCAAATCCCCAAAGTCACCCATTCCCTCGTGAGTAAATGTCCATCCAAAAGGGATTGGCCCAAAGCAAAGCCTGAATGTGGCCACAGTCTAATTAAAGCACCCTCTGGCGGGACCCATGGAAAAGGTCAGAAATGACCAGACAGGTGTGGGAGGAAAAGAGCAAAATCAAGGTAAATGCTGGCATCGTCACTTCCCCGCGGGTCTCTCCCCCACATCTGTGTCACCCAGTCCAGGGCCAAGAAACAAGAGGTGCTTCTCCACATGTCTCTCTACTCCATGGGTCTCCTCAGGTCTCCTTTTGCTTCTTTATCCTCTTCCCTTCCTCCTCAGTCTCCTCTCAGGTTCTTCTCCTTGCCCAGCTCCACCCTCCTTTGGGTGGGGCGGGGAACTGGAACCTCCCCTTTTCCTGGGGATACCCTACCGTAGCCTCAGCTTCCCACTTCAGGCTGACTCTATTTGGCTGGGTGTTTGCTCATGGGGGGTGCATAATATGGGGAAGTTTACTGGGATATTATAATGACGAGCATCCTTTCTTCTCTATCACACTATTGCTATTAAAAACCTTTCATACTAAGAATCCTCCCTTTGCCTCTGACTGCACAGATGGCCAGATGCATTTAAAGTATGTGCTCCTTAATAGTTTGAGGTCCCTGAGTGCTCCCTGGTTGCACCCTAACATAATTGCAATAGTAAAGACATTTATTCTCATCAAGGGTGCATGCATGCTCCCACACATCATGGCCTGTCCTATAGCTTGTTTCATTCTCTGTGACCAGCTGCGGACGATGATTTGTAGGAGAATGTAAATTCTTAAATGAGGCATAGAAGAGCTATTTGTTCCCCATATTTTCTCCTCCCCTGCACAAAAACACTAAAGGCACTTCTTGAAAAAACAACGCATGTGCAGTTTGTGATAGACACACTCTAGATTTGACAAGCACTGTTGACTTGCGTTGAATGTCACAAACCAGACTTCGTCAGCACGAGCTATGAAGTTTTGTGTTAAATCACTGAGATTTGGGGGCTGTATCCCTAACATTTCACAGTTCAGCCTGACTGATATAAGAGGATTAAGAGTTAATCCAGTTGACTCTTGGTTACCATAATAATTCGCGTGGCGGGAACAGCTGTCGATATGGGTCACTCAGAGTTGCCCAGTAAGGGGAGCCCTCAGCCCTGAGCCTGTTTTGCAGACGGAGTAAGTTGCACTGATTAAAGAAGTTCTGGTGGTGTATGCCTGAATGTACAGATCACTAATTTAAATGACTTCTCCAAGTATTGTAAATTTATGAGATTTAATCTTTTTGTAACAAAATATTTTAAACATATTGAATTGAAATCCTAGGACAAAACTCCCACTTATTTTGCAAATGGATTTCCCTATTCACTTGACTTAAGCTATTTTTAAATTATGGCGTGCCACATATTGAGAAAAAATGATTATTTTAAGCAGCAAGAAGTAAATGGAAGAGTCTTACCATTTAAAGTCTAACTCAACGGTGAGAGGTTTTTGATGACTGTTTGAAAAGCCCTAATGATTTTATTATATTCCCTACAGCAATGAATTAAGTACTAAGGATGAATAAAGGCAACAATAACACATTTTAATAAAGTACATTAATTAACATATGTTGAATGTTAACTAATCTCTTATTCTGGTAGCAACTTTTCTTAGCCAGAGGGCAGTATAATATCAAGTGAGTACTTCCATCACAAGTGTTTATTTGGAGAAGACAGCCTATGAGGTACAGTCCATGTTAACACATGGATTTCTAAATTGAAATTACTCAAGTGGTGTAAGCTTTCATTTACTTATTTAAGGGGTGTTTCTCACCTTAATACACTTTAATGTGTGATAAGTAAAAGTAGAACACAACTATTATATATCAAAGATATCTGAGTCCTTCCATATATCAACAATAGCTGAGTTGTTCTCTCTTAATGTGTATTATAATTCAGCTCAATTTAGCTCACAGTATTCAGGGACCATGGTGGAACACCTGCTGGTTAATACCTGCAGGGTGATGGCAATGTGCTAGTGATGCCTCGGGTGAGGGAGGGGCATTGCTGGTTGACTGTGCCAGTGGAGTAAATAACAATTCCAGCCAGTAACTCATCAAGATGATAAGTGACTTCTTGCAAACTTTGCCAGTGAAAATTAATCACTGTTGAATGAAAAAGCATTTGCAAAGTTCTAAAGACAAAGATATTGAAATTATGGGAGCTCTTACTTTTGTATTGTAGTATGCCTGAAAATTGTTTTCATTTTACACATGTTGACTTGTCCTCCTGTGTTCATTTGCTATAGCTACATTACCCAGTAATTAGGAGTATGATACATTGATTAATATAAATAAATATGTTATGGATGCCTTCCATTTTCTGGCACTTTTAAAATGAATGAAAAGTGAATAACAAGGCATCGTATCTTTTTTCAAATATTCCATGATATAATGGGAGGTGAATTTGTAATTTTAACATACTT
>NW_004567108.1:4052301-4059115 GCF_000260355.1 Condylura cristata | reverse complement strand
TGTGACATGTACTAGTATTAGTTTTATTCTGTAGGATTCCACATGAAATTATATAAATTATGATTGATCTTCCTGTTTTTAGCTATGTTGGTTTCATTTCCTGTGCTCTCATGCTAGGTGTTGCATGCAGTATAATTTGTTTTTATAACATTGCTTGATAATATAAATGCCACATGTTCATCACTGAAATCAACAGGTGGATGTACTCCAATTAGTTTTCTAGTAAAAGTTCATACCATCACCCCCTTTTTCCTGATGACATCCTCGTCTCCTTTTCTCTTCACCCATTCTCCATTTCCCTTCCTTTTTTGTAACCAGTATAATTATATTTGCCTGATCATATCATTAAAAAATGTTTTCTAACTAACAGGATTTATAAGAATCTTACAAATTTGGAAAAAAAATACCATATAAATATTTACAACCTTGGTTACACAACAGACTACTGAGTGTGAATGGTAATTCAGTATTATTTATGTATTGGATAGGTATAGACCATATTTTAATTTCAAAATTATGTAGAGGTTTATATTATTCTATAGAAAATAACACTTGCTATAAAATTTGAATTCTCTTTTCTAATATATTTTTGCCATAGCAATAATTTATGTAAATTATTGGTAGATACTCCCTCCCACCTTTTTTGGGGGGGCATCCCCACTACTTTAAAGCTCAACTAGTTCCAATCAGTCTGTCTACCATTTCATCCTCCCCACTTAACACATCGCATGTTTCTGATAAACATTTGCCTAATTAATATATGAATGGCCCTTAAAAAATGTTGGGGTTAAGAATGCTGACCCCCAGGAAGTCAAAAATCCTTGTATGACTTTTGACTCCCCCAGAGCTTAATTACTAATAACCTGGTGTCAACTGGAAGTTGATTAGCACATATTTTGCATGTGAGATACTTTGAATCCTGTACTCTTACAACAAACCCAAGAAAAGAAAATATGACTGTGGCAATCATGAGGAAGATAAAATACACTTACAGGCATGTGCTGTATTTATCTAGAACTTTTGTATGTGGTCTGCCTACAAGATAGTGCATGCATAGGATATAAGTGATCTCCCAACCTGTGTCATTCAAGACTCAACTACATTCCATTCATGAAACCTACCTATGTTTCTAGTGCTCCTCCTTTGCCGTCATCAATCATAGGAAACGCCGTATCTATAGTTCTTTCATCTTTTGCATGTTGCGAGTTCTTTCAACACATGATGTTGTCTACCTGTGGAAAGATACCAAATATAAGGGTCCACAATACTTGCCATGACACATAGCAGGCATGCAATTTTCAGGATGCATGAAGAATAAAATAAATTATAGATGGTAGAAATTAGATATATGGATTTGTTATTATTATTTTTACAATCCTACTAAAACCCAGAGATATCCATTTAATAACATTTAACAGCTCCTCCTGTGTTTGAGGAAAGAAATAAGATCCTGTTACTATGGATATATTTTAAAAAGATTTATTTATGCATATAAAAAATGGGGTATAGGCCAGAGGTGTGGGGGTATGAGAGGATTCATCAGAGAGTGGGGAGGACAGGCAGATCTACTGAAATCTACTGCTGAGAGGAGCAGCATGGAGACAAGAGATGTCTGCTGCACCCGTGGGTCAGCTCCCTGGCTGGGATAGAACTCATGCTGCAGTGGTTGGTGATAGCCTCATCCTGCTGTGACTTTAACCCGTTGTACCACCAGGGACGGCCCTATGAGTATTTTCAATACGGATTATTGCATGTTCAGCATACAATGCTTCTCACTTAATACACTTATACAAAGCTTTCTTTCATTCTCATTCTTAAATCAAATACTAAGTGGGTTCATGTTTCTTTTCTTCCCTTAAAATGGAGTTCCTGAACACAGATGTCATAATACTTCTTAATATGGTTCATAGGGTTTAAAATAATTTCTAGATGAAAATCCTAAGACTACACCTACCCTATAAAAACACACTTCAAAACACCTTCTTCATATTTATTCATTAAATTACTGATTCAGAGATGCGACCTTCCTGTGTAGATAATCAATGCAAGTTGGCGTCTACAGATTTGGGTTAATGGGATCTCAACAATGTATTTCAATTCCTGCTCTTATCTCCCTCTACTGTGTTACATGTCATTTTAAAAGCAGTGCTTCACTTCCAAGGTAGATAAAATTAAAAAACAAAATGCTAACAGTACAGCTATGTGACAACTGAAAATTTTCCTTTTAGATTGAGACTTCAGGCATGCTGTGTGAAGTAGAACCAGTTCTAAGAATGCACTTTATTTGCATCTAGAATATATCAAATTACTCCCATGATTCCATGTCTTGGGTAGAAGTTTTCCCATTGGTTGAGAACAAGAAAATGGAGAAAATTACCCACACACAAACTATACCTATAGAGGGGCATCACTACAGGCAAATTGCAGCTAGAAGTTTTGATTAAGTTGATCTCATGAATAGGCTGGACATGTTTGAGAGTCACGGGACTTTGAGTCAAAAATCAGGATGATAACACTTGTAATGCTGATGCTGTTTTCCCAAAGAAATTACCCAACAGAATAATGTGGAAATGTGGCAAGTCTGTGCCCATTATATACAGGCAAAAAAGGATCTATCTGCTGTTTTTCTAAAATTCTGACTATGGAATATCACATCACTCCTTGTGTAAGGCAGTTTCATTCCCCAAAAATGATATGAATTAGTTGATTGAGTCCCATATTCTGCAGGTGAACAAATAAATACTCTGCAACATACTAAAGCAAACAGAACGTAGACACAACTTATCCCTTAAAAGCCACATCAGTTCTTAGAAGTTGGCCACAAATTTATTAATCAAGATTTCTAGAATCCTGACAAAGAATAGAAATATGGCAAAACATAGGGTATTTCAGTGGCATGTAAACCAATTTTATATAAGCCAGTTTTATATAAACTGATTCTGACAGAAGAATTTTATTTTTAACTGTATTGTGATACTCAGGCATACAACAGAATTTTGGAAAAGATGCTTAAGTCATGTATTCATTACCATAAATATTGAAATAGACTTCCTCATGGTTATTTCCTAGATTACTTGTGTTGATGTAGTATAATAACAAAAGCCAGCAATTCAATAAAATCAATTCACATCAGGGTCAAGATAACAAAATCAAAATATGACATGACATGAAATAATATAAAATATTTACTATCTAGATAAATCATGCATTCTATTCATACTCGCCTTCAGATTAGACTCTTGTGGCAGCCGTGAAGACAAAGTGTCAAATGAAGTGAAAAACATGAAGGAACTTGGGGAGAGGGTTAGTAACCCCACAAGGGACAATACACTACAGTCTTGTTATACACACTTACTACTTTCAGTATTTTGGGACAAGTGGGGATTTTTAAAGTAGTTGTCTATAAAAAAAGTGATATTTTTGAAAAAAGGTGTATTTTCTAGTCAAAAAGAAATTTCATTCAAAATTATTTTTCTTGATTAAAAATTTGCTCTTACATCCCCCTGGATTTCATTATAATTTGTTGAGAAAAATACTGCATTTAAATCACATATAAATTTCATGGACAATAACTTTTATTTTAAATTAATAGTCACTTTCCATAAACTTAAAGATCAGTAATTATTTCTTGGGATCTGTTATTTAAAATAACTTTAAATGAATAAAATAGGAAACATCAAAGTACTAATGATTGCTCAATTTTGATTTAGAAAATTATTTTAATAGTTTCTATAAATTTCTGTATATGATTTCTTTTTTCTGTATCAACATATTAATCAAGTTGCTGTTTATTTTTTAATACCTCCCATAAGCATATTTATAAAATGGCTATCTATTGAAATGAGACAGATCAACTCTAACCCACACTCTCAATGTTATCTTGTTGATCTGACTCCTCTCCCAGACCGTGAGCTACACTGGGAGCTAAGAGCTAACTCTGTTCACTTTGTCTAAGTATTAACTAGGAGAGCTTTATTATTCAAGCTCTGTCTTCAAAAGCTGCTGTTTGAGATATCACATAACTGACAGGATTTGAAGAGGGAAAATGTGGAAAAACAATGGCAGGAGCTGAGAAGTCGCTCAATAGCCGAAACACCATGCTTTGTGACTATTTATGAAAGATGAAAACCTTTGAACACCTATTTAATTCACGTCCCATTCTTTGTCTGAAGAGTTTCTTGTTAGTTTGACATAGCCAATGAAAATAATGAGGTAAAGAGATGGGAGCAGAATGCATGTGCCACACATTTTAAATCCTGTTTTTAAACTGACAGAAAGCATTTTTATCAAGCTGTGGAATTGATCATCTCTGGGACAAATAAAATACAGGTATTATGTTAGATTTTTCCTATTCCCTTGATAATGAGAAGAGATTAGCTGTTATGTAGATGTCATAATGAATCAGCAATAGTATCAATAACTAAAAATCACTGTACAGAGAGGATCTCGTAAGACAAAGATATCGCTATTATAAAATAGGACATCGTTGTTACCAAGAGTATGGAATGAGCAGTGTCTATGATTAGCTGCCTCTGCTGTCCCTGCAGCCTGCAGGGCGCAAGGCCATAGAGCTGCGATGCCATCTTATACGCGTGACCAAGGAATCTTGACACCGGGAGAAGAATGCTTCCATTGCCAACCTGACTCTTTAAAACTGGGTTCCAAGGGTGCCAGTTGTCCTTATTTCTCCTACCCTTTCTGGCATTTCCTCATGGAGCAACTGAACAGAGTTGTTTACACACTGCTGACTCTCCTTCCTCACACCAGGAACTCCCCCAGGCACCGCCATTGCAAGAACCACCATTGCTGTTCTCACCCTCACCACGTCTCCCGCTGCTTGGGGATTCCAGAAGGCCTCGCTCTTTCTTCAAGGGCTGTGTGGGACAGAGCAGAGGGCAGAGTCACACGGTGGAGCACAGTGGGCATGGGTGGATGAGCATAGCTGTGTGCGTTTGTGCTCACATGCACAGACACCCCAAATCTGCTACCGCGGTCCACTACGGTCCATCCTTCACCTCCACCCCCCAGCCTCTGTGCTTCCAGGCCCAACTGCTTCAACTCAGCAGTCAGGTTTCCTAGGGGTTGTTTTGTTTAAGTTTTATCTGTTTCTTTGTTTCATGCCATATATCACATTATGAGAAAGCTTTTTATAGCACTAACAATGACGGAACACCTAGTTATTTTATTATTATTTTTTAAAGTTTTATTTTTATTTATTTATGTATTCAAGAACAGGGCTGCAGGCCAGAGTAGGGGGTGAGAAAACTCATCAGAGACAGAGCGGGGAGCAGAACAGGCAGATACACTGAAACCCACTGCTGAGGGGGCAGTGGGGAGACAGGAGAGGTCTGCTGCGCCCCGTGGGTTCCTCCCTGGCTGGGGAAGGAACTCGTGCTGCAGTGGCTGGAAAGAGATTCATAGCAATGAGAGTAGCCTCTGTGCCTCCAGGGAGGCCCGAGTTATTTTATTTTTTTAATTAAGGTATCACTTGCCTAGAATATTGATTAAATTGCAGGTGTACACTGTGCCCATTAGAAACATTTTTACATTGCAATATAATTACCTCCACAGCATTAAGTAACATCACTATCACATCATGTAATTTCCGTTTCTTAATTCTTCGGGAAGAAAATCTTCTGAGTGGCCCCCGAGTGGCCATACTCACTTCAGGAAAAGGACATGCAAGTGACTTCTGATGTCTGTGCCTATAGTCGAGTGTGGAAACAGCCAGATACTCGTGGGTCTGTTCTCCTTGGTCCACCTGCAGCTGGACTCTCGGAGCACCTACTCTGAATGTCCCCATAATTCGTGACTAGTATGTGCTGTTATCTCATTTTTGAGTCTTAATCTTGCACCTCCAAATAGCTTATTAATCTCTTTAAGATAGTGCTTTATATATCTATATATCTAGAGCTAATCCAGCGACTGGGCAATAAAAAAAAAAATTAGAAACTATTTTCTGGATTTTAAGGAAGAGGCATCTTCTACTTAAATTAAAAAATAAGAACTATAACCTGGTTAGGTAAAGTGAGTTGCCCACAATCAAGTGCCCTCTCCACTCTCCCTCCATATAGATACACCCATGTATATGCATGCTTTTATACATGTTTCCAGATGTTTTCATCTACCAGAGTTTACAAACATCACAACCTCCCAGAAAGCACTCTAAAATAACTTGTGCAGTTCTAGACATAAAATGGGACCAAACGACTCTCAATTCATCTAAGAGATGAGATGAATGAAACAAAATTGGAATCTATAGTCAGCACGATACTTGGATTTAAGCCGTGCTTACTCATCAGACAATACTTCTTTTCTATCTATTACGCTCCATTCTTGAAGATGCTCATTAAGACGGTCTACTGTCTTTGCTTGTTGAACTGAACACTGACCTTTTGCCGTAACTAAACACAGATACAGTCATTTCTGTGTCGATGGACCTTTTTTCAAAGCCTGTCAGTGAATTTTATCTTTTCACTTCAGAACTCATACCAGCTGCTGACTTCAGTTTGATTAGTCCTGCTAAGCATGCTGGATACAGCAGCTGCTTTTTTCCCCTGACTCCATGGTTGCTCCACTGCCTTGAAATCACGTTACCATGGGTGCTCATCCAGTTTCTTTGCCTCCAGAGGGAGTGCTTTGGTTATCCTCAAGATGAGTGTACGTTGGAATCTTTGTCAATAGAAATTTGTTATGTGAAAACAGTCTTGATATTTGGAATGAGTTTGTCAGTATTATTTTTCTGAAGGAAGTAAAACAAAAAATCTGGAATTTTAAGAGTTTCTTTAGAGTTGACACCAATAATTGCTTTACA
>NW_004567108.1:4045647-4051001 GCF_000260355.1 Condylura cristata | reverse complement strand
AGTAAATAGTGTTTACCCTGGAATAAATAGTATGAGGGGAATCTATTTTTGTTAAAGATTTATTTATTTATGCATACAGAATTGGGGTACAAGCCAGAGGTGCAGGGGCCGTGAGAGAATTCACCAGAGACAGAATGGGGAGAGAACAGGCAGAACAGCAAAGTACACTGCTGAGGGGAGCAGTGGGCAGGTCAGGGTCAGGAATCTGCTGCACCATGTAGGTCACCTACAGGGCCAGGATCGAACTCACACTGAAGTGGCTGTGGCTAGCTTTCAGTGTTGTGTCCTAACCCTTTGCGCCACCAGGGAGGGCCATGCAGATCTATTTTTAAAGATGAATCCATTGTTGCCATTTCACTGGTGAGTAAGAGTCATTTATCTTATTTACTGAAGAAAGCTTATTTTGAAAATATCACTCTGTTGTCTCCAACAAAGATTTATTCAAGGACTAATACCCTTAACCTCACTGCCTTCTAAGAGTTTTGAAAACATATTAAAACTACAAAATATTTTCACTGATATTAAAGCCTTGGGATGTCTTAAACTACTGCCTAATTTATTTTGGAAGAAAATAACTTTTCATTCTTTAGGTGCTTCATTAAAATTTTCAGTTATGTTTTCTCATGAATCAGACCAATTCCATGGCATCTAAAGGTGTGTGGTGATTTTGTAAGTTATTGCTCGTGCTTTTGACACTTTGTTTTCCTGCATAACTTGGCTAATGCTAGCAGCAGATCATGCATTCTTGACAAGCAATGGTGGAAAAACGCATTAAGACCAAGAATGATAGTTCAATGTCACCAGTGAAGCATAGCACTCCAGTTCAAAATGTTAAGGCTAATTTTCCTCCTGGGTTTTATTTTCTGAATTGATGTTTATAGCCATCTGTGTTGTCTGTAACAGAATGAGAAAAGTATGTTTCTCCTAATTTATGTTTCCCCCTATTTTTCCATTCAGATACTTCTCAAAACCCAACTTTTGCAATTGTGCCTTTCCTCAGTTTCCAAGATACCACCCAAAGTGTATTTCTTTCTTTTTTTTTTTTTTAAAGATTTATTTATTTGTACATACAGAACTGGGGTACAGGCCAGAGGCTCAGGGGCGGTGAGAGGCTTCACCAGAGACAGAGTGGGGAACAGAACAGGCAGATGGACGAAGTACACTGCTGAGGGGAGCAGCGGGCGGGTCAGGAGAGGTCTGCCACGCCATGTGGTCTCCTCCGGGGCAGGCGGGAATCGAACTCATGCGGAAGTGGCTTTAGCTTCTCAGTGCAGTGCTTTAACCCGCTGCGCCACCAGGGAGGGCCCAAAGTGTATTTCTTTTGACTAACTTTTTGTCATGAGAATAAAAGGTAAAAAGTAAACTAGAAAACCATTTTTAAGAAAGGACCTTTTGGCTAAGTTGATGTAGCATAGGAAATGAAAAGTAGGAGTAGTTTAAGATGACTGGGACAGTTGGTATACAGGTTGCTGAGGTACCAGTCATAATTCCTGGGGAAATGAGATAAGTGAACTTAGTAGTAGTGTAAGAAAATCTAAAAAATACAAAAACATTACTGCAAAGGAACACATGCATGCCTCTCTGTTCCTTCCACCACTATTTACAATAGCCAAGCCCTGGAAACAACCTAAGTGTCAAATGCAAATGAATGACCGGAGAAGATATATCTATATATACTCAGTGAATAGAATTCTCCCAACTGAAAAGATAACCTATTGCGATTTGTTGCAACATGGATGAAGCTGGAAGGAGTGAATAAGCCAAGTAAGTTAGAAGGAGAAAGGCAAATACCAGATGGGTCACCTATAGGTGGAATGTAAAGAAACATCAGGTCAGATAAAGCCAAACTAACGTCAAATCTTAAAAAACAGACTACAGAATGGAGACTATCAAAGAGGGAGAAGGCTGAAAGTGAGGGGCAAGATCAAGGTGGGGAGAGAGTCCAAGGGGCTCTGAAGCTAGACCATGTGTGTCTTGTGGTAGGTACAATGAGGTCACAACCTTCGGAGGGGGGGTTCTATGTACTAATACACAAAGCAGTGATATAAACCGATGAGACCTCAATTAAAAAAGAATAAAAGAGTTAACATGAATAAGTAAATAGTGTTTACCCTGGAATAAATAGTATGAACTTGTAACAGTCAACATTTTAAAAATAGACTATTTTTAGAAGTTTTAAGTTCAAAGAAAATTAAGCAGGAAATACAGATATTTTCCACTACCCCCCCCCCCATATATGTGTAACTTCCCCATAATCTCCTATCCACACCAGAATGGTATATTTACTACAACTGATGAACCTATATTGACACATAATACTCGTTCTTCTTGGTTTTGAATTCTCTCTGGGTTTGGACAAACATAGAATGAATCATATCCACTATGGTGGTGTCACACAGATTAGTTTCCCTGCTGTAAAAATTCTGTTCTTCCACTGTACAACCAACCTCTGGAAAATGTTCATCTTTTAAATTCTCTCCAGCGTTGCTTGCTCCAGAATTTCACATAGTTGGAATCATACAATTTCTAAATTGACTTTTTCTATTTAGTAATAAGCACTTAATTCCTGTATTTTTTCATGGCTTGATAGCTAATTCCTTGTTAGTTCTGAAAACTATTCCATTGTCTGTAGTAAGAGTTATCAATTTATTGCAAAAGCTGTAAGGAATGGGGTGGATGATGTTTGCTCTAAGATAATTCTTATAGAGACAAATTGACATAAGTTATGGTAATTTGTTTACTGGCATTTACAAATGAAAGACTTGACGTTATTGAAGTAAAATTATTTGTCATGTGTTGTCAGAACTATCTGGACTCTGAATTTTTTACAAGAATTTGACGCAGCAAATATGGAAACAATACAAAGAAAGCTATTTTTAAATTACAGAAAAAAGTTCTTCAATGATTATAATGTGTCTTTTTTATATTAAAGGGTTTAGGAAAAATATTCATGCTTTTAAATGTAATGTCTTTACAGATACCAACATGAAATTGATAGAATATATTATCAGATATTAGAGAATCTTTCTTCTTACTTTAACATATATAAGTGTATATTTGGAAGGTTCTAGAAAATATTTTGAAGTAAAACATTATGGTAGTGGATAATGAGAACTATGTGGTCTCTGATGGACTGTTCCTTTACTCTGTTCTCGCTGAACAGTGAGAACTGACAGGCTGCCAGTTCTGGCTCAATGATTTTTGACAGTTTGGTTTCTTTGGGGATAAATTATTTAAGGATGTAATAAACAACAAAAAGTTAGTTCTTTCAGAGATAGTGAGCATTTGCCAATTTTAAATGCATTAAAGATAAAAGATGACAAACCCAGATTTACTCTGGACAAGATGATTTTCATTTGAAGTGGTGTTAACACATCACAGATGCTGAGATAACTACACTTGGAGCTTCTGATATAATACATTAGGTCAGAAGTGTTGTATGGTTCTTATCATACATCTGTAAACGCTAGAAAAAATAATCTCTTTGAACTTATTTGTACATAGTAGCAATGTGAACATCTGTTGACTTATTTTCAATCAACCTGATTAAAATCTGTTTGCAAACATTCAAGAATCTGATATGAATGGAAGCAAACATATCTTATCTAAATCATTACAAATTAGTAAATTAAGTTTTATGCATTTGTTGTAATATTAAATGACAGTTTATATTTTTAATTAACTTGTACTGGTTTCAGAGACAAAATTGGTCATTTTTGAAAATCAAGACACTTAACATTCTTTGAAATAACATTAAGAGTCAGCACTTATGATGACCTTTTTCCAGTATCAAGTTCAATTACTGTCTACATACCACTAACATTTTCATGTATTATTTAGTCACCATTCAAATAATTTGTATGATAACTTAAGAAAAACTAATCTGTTTTATTCAATAATTATACAGAAGAATTAAAGTAAGAATAATGACGGATGAAGTGACCCATGAGTAGAATCATAGCCGACATTGTTACAGGACACCCTAATGTGCACTGGGTTGCTTGACTGTGGTCCTCCCATATGCAATTAAAGGGTCCTATAATAATATTCAACTGCAGACAAACACAAAAAGGCTAATAATGCGTTTATTTACCAAAGAAATAAAAATAAATAACTCAGGGAAAAAGTGAGAGAGAGATAAATTGGTTAATGCATCCTCTCAGGGCTACTGACCTGGGACATCAATAGCAACCTGAAAGCCAGCAAAAAGCCAAGAGACAAGCCATGAGCCATGAGGCTGAGAGTACAAAGCCCACAAATCTGGTTTGATATCCAAACATGGCTGCTTAACCCCACCCTCAGGCCCTAGCAATCCTCCCTTTGGTGATGATGGGAGTGGTAGTTCCAGTGTCTGGGATGGGGGTGGAGTCCACAAAACCTGTGTATGTGTGTGGAGTTCATTCAGGACACCCTTTTCCCCTAACATCATCACATTATTTCTCTAAAGTTGGACATTATATTAGAGGTGAGGAGAGATTTGAGGAACAGATCTTAATAACTCAGTATATAAAAAAAAAAAATGTAATCAACTAAGACATGAATTAGGCATCCAAAGCAAAACTGGTGTCTGTAAGTTGAGAGCAAGTGAGAATGAGCAACAGTGGAGTTTAAGCTGAAGCGGTTAGTGGCAATTCCATGCAGTAGACATCGTTTTCCTGAGGTAAATCTGTAGGTTGACCTACAGATCTGATGTATTTAGGTGAAATCCTTCTAGAAAGGACCACCATTTTATGTGAAAAGTATATGTCATTATTATTCAAGAGTCTGTGTTCTGTCATTTGAATTGCAAGATAGTTGCTGACTTCACTATCATTAGTCCTTGACTCTCTATAGCAATAAACTTCTCCCCCCGTTGGCCTTTCTGGTATGGCCTGCATGGAAGTATCCATGTTTAGCCATCAGCCACCTCAGAGCCATGTAATGGATGACTGTCTAATATCTTTTCCAGACTTCTTACTGTCTTGCCTCACTGGAGGTTGGTTTTCAACTTAGTTGACTCAGGGAGTCTTGTCAATGTACCCCTCATTCTTGGGTACATGTTGGAGATTTTTACAATTCTAGGCAAATGTAACTTTTCCCAAAACTTCTGAGGAACAGTCAGGACCTCAATGTTATGTCCTGTTCCCACACTATGTACCTTCTCTGTAGTGTTTTTCAGTTCATTATATAACTCTCGTGCCCTGTGTGACATAAACAGAACACTAAACAACTGCTTTGTTAGGACGAGCATCATTGCAATTTAATGAACAAATGAAAAAGGTACCTAAACAATTTTTATTTCACTAAATTATTTCACTGTTCTCATTCATTCACATGACTATATATGACTGAGTTCATGGAGACCACAGGAGAGA
>NW_004567108.1:4016954-4044529 GCF_000260355.1 Condylura cristata | reverse complement strand
GTGCTGCGGTGCTGCACTTTAACCCCTTGTGCCACCAGGGAGGGCCATATTTATATGGTTTTAAAGTAAATGTGTATTTAATGTAAATATATAAATTACAATATTTAAGTAAATATTAATAATCACCAAATACTTATATAGTGAATAATTTAAAGTAATTCAAAGACTGCCACATGTTATTTTTGACAGAAAAGTCTGAATCTATGTAAATTAGTAACATGTATTTAAGAACAGTTTGAGTCAATGTCTGGATTTTCCCTCCCAAATATTTTGCTATGCAGATTTTTGTCTGTATTTGTACTTTATTATAAATAAATTTCTACATGAAACTTTCAAATTGCATGCTCTTCTTCTTATTTCCTAAATAAAGAAAAACAGGCATATTCAAACTGCCTGATGTTTTATATGAAAGACGATTTCTAATATTGTGTACACATTTCTGTGGGATATATTACTGTTTTTGTACACAGTCTTCAAAAAAGGAAAAATATATTTAAAGATATTAATACGGGAACCATGGATCTCCACATATATATATATATATATATATATATATATATATATATATATATTTAGTATTTGATACGACTAACTGAAAATATGTCTTGCCACTCTATTGAACAGTACGTTTGCCATCTCCTCAATGCAGCCATGTTCCCCATGATTTATAAGAAGGCTTCGAAGATGGCTGCTTGACTCTAACTCAACAAGGAGGAGTGTCACTGTGGCTAATCAAATGGGGACTGTTGCCAGGATTTTAAATTAGTTAGGCATAGTATAAGAGTGATTATCAGCATAGAGGTATGTGGTAGGATTTACCGACAATGAGGAGTAGTAATTGAGCATTGCTCTGGGATTGAAAACACCTGGGTTTAATTCATAGTTCAACTAATTACTGCTTATGGAAAATTATGAAAATGAACTCTCCAGCTATCACTGTCTCCATATGAGACATGATGATGATCACATTAAGATATTTATAATTGCTCTGCAAGTGCTAAATATCACAGAAATAACAAGAAATAATGGTACACTAATAGTTTTAATAACATTATGATTTGAAAGTATCTCATTAAGATGAGAAGAAAAATATCTAAAAGAAATACAGATTGTAGGAAAGAAGCATTGAAAAATTAGGAAATAGAGAATAGTGAAACTATTAAAATAGGATCATTATGCATACAGATAAGAGTCTGATGAGATTTAAGCTAGACCGATAGTTTTTAAAAGTGAAGATAGTTTAGGAAAAAAAAATAAGAAGGATTAAAAACGAATGACAAAGGAAATGAGGAAGAAACAAGACAAAGAAAAGGAATTGGAAGGAAACATTTAAAATTAGACATGATTATGTTCACAGAAATACAAGCATGCATGATTATAAGTGAAAATATAATGGCAATGTTTCTTCAAATAGAGATCAATAAAGAGATAAATAAAAAAGACCAAATGAGAAGTTTTCAAGTTTGAAAGTATGATCTATTTATCTAATGAGACAAAACTTCACTAAAAATAATCAAAGTTAGATATGGAAAGACTGAAGAAAGAATTAGAAAAATTTGAGTGTGGATTGACGGAGACTAGACAAGCTGAACAAGAGGAAGAAAATAGAGTTAAAAAATAAATGTAGCATCAAAGAAATATTCACACTATAAAGCATATGTGGAAATATCAGAAAGAGAGGAGAAAGAGAAAGGAAGGTAAAATATTTGAAAATTTTAAATTTGCTCAGTTTACTGAAAAGTAGTAACTTCTACTTTTAAATTTTCAAGGAAACTCAACAAACTCCAGGTGGAGTTAAATGCAAAGACTAACAAGCAGACATCACAAAAGTGTTGAAAGTCAGAAACAGGAAGAAAATTCCTTACTGTATCAAATCATTAGTTTTCTATAATTTGTATATAATAATGCAGCAGTACTAAACACAGTTGTACAAAGTGAAATAAAGCAAAAGAGGAGGAAAAAGAACAAAACACATGAGCCATAAAGAAAATAAAAAATAAAATGGACATCAATAAAGGTGCATTGTTAATAGCATTACCTGTGAATAGACTAAATAATTACACCTAAAGTGAGAAATTGCAGACTGTATTTAAAATTAAAACACTTGATTAGCTATAAGTTGTCTCTAGGAGACATATTTCGGGTTCATATTATTCAGATATGAAAAGGAAAAATCTGAAGAGATACATAACACAAACAAAAGTCTTAAAAAGGCTGAAATGACAGGCTATATTCAGCTTAGGCAAAATAGATCTTAAGGCACACAAAATGCTATCAGATAAATTTGGGACATTTCATAATGACTACAGTTGAGTCAACTAGGAATATAAAAAAAAAATTATAAACACTGCAATACCTGATTAGAGAGCACAGTTAAAACCCAAAGCATAAGTAAAAAAAAACAAAAACAAAAACAAAAAACAAAACAAAACAAAAAAAACAATTATTTACATAAAATCAACTGAAAATGTTGTTACAGGGTCCCCCAGTGTGAAATGAGCCACCTGTTGGTGGGACCTCACCAGCATACTTAAAATTTAGTTGTCCTGCAGGCCCACACAAAAGAGTTAAAATTGGTTTATTTACAAAAGGGGAAAAGAAAAGGAAACAACTGGAATATCTTACCCGCTAGGCTGCCTAGGAGCTCTGGCAACAAACTAACTGAAAGCCACAGGTCAGGAGGTCTGGAGAGTTCAGTTTCCCAAGCAAGAGAGCAAGACACAAAATGGCTCCATGTTTATCCTCCAAAGTCCCAGAATGCCTGCTTAGCTCTGCCCTTGGGTCCTCGCAGTTCTCTCCCTGGTGCTGCTGGGAGTTGTAGTTTCCAATCACTGGAGTAGGGGGCGGAGTCCAGAAAGCCAGAGTATGGGGTGGAGTCCACAAGACTCTGCAGAGTTGTTTTAGGACATTTTCCCCCTTAACAAAACCAAGACAAAGAAAAATACAGCAAAAATAGACAAAGTAACAATTTATATAGGGACAAAAATTTAAATGATCATAAATTTTAGTTAGAAATGATGAAGTCCAGGTGGTAGTTTAAAAAAGAAAAGGTAAAATAAATTTCTATAGTTATCAAAAACATCTTTTAAGAATAAAAGAGAAAGAAAGTTATATGAAAATAAAAATAATAAATTTAATATCAGGTATTTTTTACAAGAGATGCAAAAATATTTATTGAGGCCATATACAAGTATATGAAAACATACACAGCAGAGACAATTTGATACTAATCATGAGAAAGATAAATGTCTCAGTAAGTATAGAGGCCTATGTTTTCTTCTTGTTTAGTTTAAAAAAAAACTACATATGACTGTTTCTGTAATTTTTTTTCTTTTAAAGATTTATTTATTTGTACATACAGAGCTGGGTACAGGCCAGAGATCGGAAGGTGAGAAGATTCACCAGAAACAGAGTGGGGAGCAGAACAGGCAGATCGACGAGGTACACTGCCGAGGGGAGCAGCGGGCGGGTCAGGAGAGGTCTGCCACGCCATGTGGTCACCTCCGGGGCATGCGGGAATCGAACTCATGCGGAAGCGGCTTTAGATTCTCAGTGCAGTGCTTTAACCCACTGCGCCACCAGGGAGGGCCCTGTTTCTGTAATTTTTAAGTCAACTAGTGAGGTGTATTCTGTTGTACTAGTAGACAATATAAAATCAAAGGAAATCAACTTGTAAAAAAGGCATAGTTTTTCCGTAACATCTGTACTTTCTGTATTTTATATGACATGGTAAAATAATAATTCTCTATGTATTAAGTGAAAGTAGTATATAGTGTGTATACATGCGCACACACACAATAATACCAGGAGCAATCTCTAAAAAGTTTTGGCCAACTGATCCAAAATAGATTATAAAAACCTTTTTAAATGACAAAAAGGGAAAGAAAGAAATGTTAACAGTAGAATAAAAAGCTAGCAAGAACAAACAATAAATACTAAAATTAGAAGGCTAGTTTTAACATTTTCATAATTAATTAAAGGTTAAGATTCTATAAAGCTTTTACACAGCTTTTGAACACCAGGACTCTAAGCACTCCAATTAAAAGGCACCTATTGACATAGTGGATTAGAAAGGCAAGACCAACTCCCTGTACCTAATAGAGAAGCAATTTTAGTATAGATATGTTATAGGGCACCCCAATTCTGTCAGATGACAGGGAGAGAGAGAGGCACCCCTGAAGCCCCAAAACCTGCCTGCTCTAAGTGGGTTCTGCCATCCGCCGCAACAAGACAAACATATACAGCTTTAATGAAAAGTGACTTTAATACAGTGAATATACAATATGGAACACAAAGAATAGAACTTCTAAATCAAACACCTGAAGTTACCCATCCCCTCGTGGGCAAAAGTCAACCCAAAAGGGATTGGGCCCAGAGCAAGGCCTGAAAGCTGCCACTAGACTAAAGCACCTTCTGGCCGGGACCCATGGAAAAGGGTCAGACAGGGCCAGACAAATCTGGGAGGAAAAGAGCAAAATCAAAATCAATATAAACACGGCCATAGTCACCTCCCTACAGGTGTCTCACCCACATCTGCCTTAGCCAGTCGAGGGTCAGGAAACAAGCCCGGTTTCTTCATCACATGCTTGCTGCTCCATTTGGCTTCCCTAGGTCTCCGTCTTTTTCTCCATCTGGCCTCCTTCTCTTCTCTTCTTCTTTCTCCTTTTTCTCTGCTCAGCTCCACCCTCCTTCTGGGTGGGGCAGGGAACTTGGAACTTCCCTTCTCCTAGAGACTACCCAGTTACAGATACACACATGCAAGTAAATGAGTGCGGAAAGATAAAACATGCAGGCCGCTGGCATGGTTCCTCACAGAGGCGTTAAAAGAAAGAATACTGTAAAAACCCTGATTGAAAAAGATACCTGCACCTCCATGTTTATTGCTGCTTTATTTACAATTGGAAAAACATGGAAGCAGCCCAAATACCCAAAAGTAGATGACTGGAGAAAAAAGATGTGGTACATATATACAATGGAATATGACTCAGCAACCAAAAAAGAGAAACACATGTCTTTTGCAGCCACTTGGATGGAGCTGGAGAAGATCATGCTTAGTGAGATAAGCCAGAAAGAGAAAGAAAAATACCGGATGGTGTCACTCATAGCAGGAGTATAATGGACCAGGCGAGAAAATAACAAAAATAATGAACAACCATATACCAGAGACATTTTGCGGGGGTGGAGTGGGGAATGGGATCAAAAACGGGGGCGAGGGCGTGGGTGGGGAGGGAAGTGCACGGGATTATGATGATGGCACACGGATGACTTGGTGATGGGAAACCCGCGGGGATTACAATTGAGATGGAAAAAAAAATGTACAAAATGATGTAAAAATAAACTGTTGTAAAATAAAAAAAACAGGAAGGAAGAAAGAATACTGTTGCATTGACCAACCGCACTGAGAAACGGAGTCGTGGGGCAGCTGGAGGAGGCAGGATGCCACAGGTGCCAGCCCTTTATTGATAGACGCATCCTACAGCATCAGTTGTGAGCGGAAGGAGGACAGAAAGCAGAAAGGGAGGGGGAGACTGGAAAATGTGCTGTCATTGACAGTGTCCGGGGTGAGTCTGCCCTCCAGGTGGTTCTCCTCTGCTTGATGACTTGTATTGTAATTGAGATCAAGTTTCTAGAACTCCAGCCAGGGTTTCAATTTCCTCAACAGGGCGTTCCACTGCTCAGCTTCTGGGGTCCCTTGTCATCCAAGATCCTCAGCCCCCCGGCGTTTCCCATCATACCTCCTGGCACACCCTTCCCAGGGTGGTCCAGCTTTAAGCTCTTGGTGGCTCGGAAAGGCACTTTGGAAGGTCTGGCTCTGACTTATTCACTGGGGAGTTCTGACCTTGTATAGGGTGCAGAACTGTAGGTAATGAAATGGTGGCTGAACAGGCCACTAAGGAGTAACAGGCCCACACTATCACCAGAATGCTGATGATTTCAGTTTATCATGATAAAAGGGATTGACCTTAGACCTCAACCAACAGCAAGTGGTTCTACTTTCAACCCTCAGCATTTGGTGCTGGCCTGGGTCTGCTCTCCAAGCTGAGGTTCGCGTGCCTGCCTATGACATTAAGCACATCAGCACTTAGGCTGTTTCCTCTCCAAACTCCCCTGCTCGCTTACCTGCTCAGGTGGCTTCTTCCCCTGGGTTTTGTGGCTGGAAAGAAGGTAATCCCTCCCAGAGATTCAGTGGTGTATACACTTCAAGCTGCCATAAATAAAGGCCATCCTTGGGACACTCAGACAAGAAAATAGAAGCAAAGGAGAAATAAAAGGGGACACTCATCCCTTTTGAACATCTCCGAATGTTGGTTTCCTCCCAAATTTTTGTGCTTGCTCTTTGGGGTTGTGAGTTACTGGTAGCTTGCTTTGCAACAGGTGTTGTTATGGTAGTCAGCTTTGGGAATAACCTGCAGAGATTAACACCCGCAACACAGAAATAGTGGCTCTAAAAAGCAGCCTTGGGTTTATTCAGGGTATTTTAATTGTCCCGTTTGTAAACTGGAGAGATGTTTGGGATTCAGTTTTACTTACTGGATTTTGATGACAGAAGTGTCAGATTGTTCTAGGGAAACTTAAATTTGATGGTACTCTTTCTAGTTACTATGCCAAATGTTCAGTATTAGCACATTCCATATAGAAATGAATATACAGCGAGCCTGGAATGATGTAATCATCAAAGGGGTATTAGGAACACACCCAACAGGGGCAATGTGACTTCCAGAGCAACAGAGCTGGAAATATTTAGCAAAACCTGGTGAAAAAGCAACGGGCTTCAAAATCAGAATGACTTCAAACACCTCCAAGAAAGAATCAGATTTGAAATAACTTGCCTTTCAGAATGATAAAATTGTTTTTAATATTAGTGACATTGCTCTCACCTTAAATTCCTGTCCTTAACAAAAGACAAGTCAACTATTAAATTGTCAATAAAATACTTCCAGGTGACACTAATTTCCCAAAAGCTGTCTAAGTTAAAAGCCCCACATAAGAGCTTTACCCTCCCCCCGTTTATATCTGACAGCACATTAAACTTTGCTTCAGAAATGGCACATGATTGACAGGTGACAATGTATAAGAACTAAGACTTCCCCACAGCTTTAAGGATGAAACTTTCTTTCCTTTTCTATCTGAGACTGCAGTCACTCTTGACCAGCTGGGACTCCTTTGATCAAACAGTAAATTAAACAACTCTATTTTTGATTTGCACTGAATTTGCACTGGCATTGGTTCGCCTTGCAAAATTTCCCTAAGTAAGTTTGAGCACCCCAAGTCCTTGTGATAGAACTGACGCCAGCTGGACTGGCCTCCCTTTGAGCCACTTCCTTTTCTTTAATATTTATTTATGTAGAAAAACTGGGGTGCAGGTCACAGGTGTGGGGCTGAAAGTATTCACCAGAGACAAAGCGGGGAGCAGAACAGGTGGATCCACTGAAATACACTGCTGAGGGGAGCAGTGGGGAGACAGGAGAGGTGTGCTGCACCCTGTGGGTCACTGCATGGCTGGGGATCCCACTCAGGCCTTAGGGGTAATAGAGCTGGGGCTGAACCCCTAGGCCACCGGGGAAGCCCCATGGTGTCACTTTCTCTGCATGGTCCACACCTATAAACACACAGAAATTTTTTAAAGTCTGTGAACCTCTGGAATTCAAATGGGAGAGCGCTCAAATCTTACATCCTGACCCACAGCCTTGCATTGTCGACTCATTCTGTTTTCTCTGCTGTTTGGTTCCATACTTGATTTGTGATCTTAGCTAAGCTACTTCTGTCAGAAGCAAGCTCCAGAATGCCATTTCTCTTCTTACGTTCCATCCCTGGAAGCAGATGTTATGTCGCCGATACTGCCATGATGACTGAAAGTCATAAATGCTGCCCCCATGCCAAGCTCATTGTTCTGAGAAGCCCAGAGAGGATGGGGCAGCTCTGGCCTGGCTGGGCTACAGCATTCAGGTTTAGGATTCCAGCTGCACCTGCAAAGCAAGTTAAAACCTGCACTCCCACCATCACTACAAGATCGTGTGAGGAAGTCACAGCTCCAAGGGACAGTTTCACTGGGCTCCAAGACATCTCACCCCTGATAGCAGGTCTGGTAAAAAATGTTTGTTCAGGTTCTGACCTGGAAACATGAGATGGCCTGCTGTCACTCAGTCACGAGTGTCGGGTACAGACTGCCTAAAGAGTGCTACTTGAGAGGAGAGGAGGGCCAGGACTCACATCCTCTTGATGACAGACCCTGTGTTTGTCTATCACTGTGTCCAAATAAATGCAAATAGTAGTTGCTCAATTAATACTGAGTGAAGTAGTAAATAAATGATTATCTAACATACCAATAGGCTATATGAAAACCAAGAGGAGCCAGTGAATCAACCATGCTCGGGAAAGGAAGGGGAATGAAATTCATTCCTAACTACTTGTCCAAAGCCTTTAAATCCTGGGGTTCCCATCGATCTGTGGTGTCTTAAGATAAACAAGAGATTTCGGCCCTCCCTGGTGGCACAGCGGGTTAAAGCACAGCACTAAGAAGCTAAAGCCACTTCCGCATGAGTTCGATTCCCGCCTGCTCCGGAGGTGACCACATGGCATGGCAGAACTCACCTGACCCGCCCGCTGCTCCCCTCAGCAGTGGACTTCATGGATCTGCCTGTTCTGCTTCCTGCTCTGTCTCTGGTGAATCCTCTCACCCTTCGCATCTCTGGCCTATACCCCAGTTCTGTATGAATAAATAAATAAATCTTTTTAAAAAAAAGATAAACAAGAGATTTCTACACAGAGTTCTTCCTGACTTTCTAAAAATACTTTATAGTGAGTGAGATTCTAAGGCGGGAGAAAAACAGTGATGGTACATGAGGAAGACCCCAATACCATCACCAACAATAATTAAAACATCCACAGCAATTATGATAACTATAAATTCAACTATGCTTTGCTTTTCCCACCCTATATTATCCTCAGACATAAGCACATAACTGGTCAACAAGTTTTGATGCAAGAATGTTTCAGTGCTATTTAATTGAGGTTACTAGGATGGGATGGAAGATGGGGTTTGAGTCAGGGAGAAAGGGGGTGCACGGACTCAAAGGTCTCTAGGGTAAAGGACTGTGTGTGCTTGATGGTGGAGCGGGTAGTCGTATCCCCCTGAAGGCTCTGAACAGGTCTCCCCCATCACATGCTGCTGAAGACCAGGATTAAGGGAAGCGATCAAGAAATAAAAATAGCCAGTGATCACCACTCACATCTAACACTGTACTTGTGAAATCCAGCAATAAAGCTGATTATAAAAAGTATAAACATTGGAGAAAAAAGACAAAAAGGAGCCACGTGAGTACTGTTGAATGAAGCACACTCTGGAGAAAAGGCCATCTCTGTGTTTGCTGCTTGGAAAACTGGGTTCGTCTTTCCTATTTGAGTGAATTTAAGTGATATAAAATTACTCACTTTGTTGGTAAAATCTTACAATGTAAATGTATGTGTGGAGTCACAAGTAATAACCTACTTTTCCTGGAATTGGCCCTAAAAATGCCAATAGCCTTAACAATTACCATAGCTTTCTGCAAATTTTCTTAATATAATTCTATAGAAAACGTAGTAATTAATGAGTATTCAGCCTGCGTAGTGTAACTGGTACTCAAATATTCACTAAAATGATAGCAAACATTTCACTGGATACTTAAAACTATAAAATGAAATGAAGGAAGAGTGTAAGCGGAGCACTCACCACTGAGTCTCTGACCTCTAATGACAGGACAATTCTTTGACAGTCAGGGAATTCTTTGACATTCTGCCTGGAAGTCTCAAAACCCACCCACACAGAGATAGCACTGCAACATGTTAAGAATGCACAGAACACATCTGCTTAACAATTCGAGAAGCCAATAGCACCAGAGGGAATAAGGAGAAACAACATTCACCCTGCCTCAGAAAACTCACCACTCCACCCTCCACTCAGACTTCACAGAACTTCCAGTTTGTGAAGACTTTTGGGGTAGCACATTTTCCAGGAAGTGATGTTGTCTACCGATCATCAACCAATGTTCCATAACAAAAATGCCAAAGGAGCAGAGGAATTCCAAAAATTACAGTGCAATATAAATGTTTAGCAACTATCTTCATAAATAATTAAGCTGATACTTAGCATGCAGACAATGGCTTAATTTACTTAGACTGCTTAAAATTAAACCATCACATTCATTTTAATTTTAAAGATGAAAAGCTTACTCCCTTTTCATCAGCCATATGACTCTTTTGTCTGGTGCGCCACTCTGTGTGTAAACAGTGTTTGCTCTTTATTTTGAATGCTTTAATTTTACTTACAGCTTTCATTCCGCATCTCTGTCTTCCAGGTTTCTTGGAAGGTGGCAACCATGTTTAGCAAGTCAGGTTTCCAGTCACTGCATGGGTATACTTTGCATTATCTAAAATGTTTTCTTCTTCCCAGTGCCCCCTATTTTATAATTCTTTGTTTTTATTTTCTGCAACCTCTCATTACCATTGCTATAGATGTCTTACCCACAGCATGCATGATTCCAGAGTGACAATTTGCATTGTAATTTGCATGAATTGCTTTCAAGACTTGCTCTAAACATGACAGTCTCCCCAGCTGCTGTCATAAGTACTTTGTTCATATTTCTTCCAGTCACTTCACGCTGAGCTGAAGAAGAGTTCCTTGTGAACACGGAGGGGCAAAGCTCATGGTTATACCCAAGAGTTTGAAATAACTATTTTATAGTTATAAATAACAGATAAGGAAGGGTCTTGGTTAAACAATTACTTAGGTCCTAAGTGTATCATTCGTAATAGTCAACCTTACAGTCTGGATCTCTGCAACACAAAATAATTCAGAAAATGACAAGTTATTTTCATTCAGAAAATGACCAAGTTATTTAGCCACAATAATTGAGCATTTTAAAGCTACATTTAAGGTAACTGATGATTGTCAATCTTCCCCTTCCACCCTCAGTAACATATATGCATTAAGTAGTCCAGTGGATGGAAAATTAATCGGTTTCTTTAAGGACTACTTGAAAGTAAAATGGATACCAGTTCCTCTAGAGCGTATCTGCAGAAGGATCTTTTGATGTGAACTCACATGATTTATGATAAGATTTGGTTTCTAATGTTAATAACTAGGATTGTTGAAGCGTCTAGAAACACAGGCTTCGTGGTGAGTAAATTAGGAAAACAAACAAGCAATCCTGCAGGATATGTTGACAGTTGAGCTGCCCAGGGAGGATGCAATATTACCACCTCACACACTTGAGAAAACCTGGGGCTAATAAAGGTTCTCATTGCTGTAGAGTTAGAACTGGCTGGAGCAGCAGCTGTCTGTGAAGGGCTTTCTGGAGGGAGGGAAAGACCCTCCAAAGACTCTTAAAGTCACTCTTGCTTCAAACTCCAAAGCAATGTAATACATTTTCATTATCAACTATGACTTAATACAGTTGTCTTTAAAGGCAGATGATCCAAAATTATTTTACACACAGTAAAACCCTGCGATTTCTGGAGAAATGTCTCAATAACTTAGTTAATTGATACGTATTTTATAGCAAATTATAGATACTTGCATTATATTTCTATTCAATTTATCTCCCATTGAATTGCTTCCTGTCAGTTTTTTTTTGTTTTGTTTTGTTTGTTTTTTTTCCTTCCTTTGTTCTATCCACAAGGCAGGGATGAGGAATAGCGTAGGTTTTTGCAAAAAATGCTTGCTGAATGTGATCGAATTTATTTTTAATGTGATTCTGAGTTTTCCATCATGTCAGTTTCAAAGGCAAATTATACCCCAAAAGGGAGTGTAATTCTTTCAAGAAACACTTTTTAGGCCACTACTGTTTCTACAGGAAGCATATATTGGAGCATCAAAATTAATTTACAGATTAAGGGCTGCTTTTCCTCGTTTATTCATGCCCAAGGAATTATGCTCATGAAATTCATCTAGAATGCTGTGTGCACGTCATCCCTTCTGGTTCCAGAGTTCCTGCAACATGGACATAGAGTGTCAGTCTGTAAACACATTACTTAAAGGAAGACGCAATAAAAGCCACATGCATTCAAGAAACTTCTAATAGTTAAATGATACCAGAATGTTTAAAATGCATCCAGGTCGACTTACCTTTGAAAGGCTAGACTGCCGTTGCAAAACATTTTTATAAAGTTATTTCATTTCAATGTTTCTGAACACCCACAAAACCCCATTACAATCACGGTCTCATTTAGTTCTTCAAACGAACAAGAAAGAATATAGGAGCTGCCCGGCTTGGAGTGGCAGTCTGAGCGGCTGAGATCGGACTCCCGTGTCCCTCGGGCAGCCCCTGGGCTGGGCAGTGAGGTGCCCTCGCCTCTTCCCCCACCTGGACCAGGCCCACTCTGCACGCAGATGTCCTGAGCGAGGGGGCTGCCAGAAAGGAGCAGAACAGCCACCGGGTTTAAAAACTGCAATGCAGGCAGCTTGCCTTCTAGCGCAGGGGTCGCCGAGCTTCGCACCTGCTTCTCTCCCACACAGCTCTGGCGGCGGATATGCCAGAATCTGATCTCTGGTGTTCATACCTCGCCCCTACACACACACAATTCTATAGATTATAATATAATTATAATCTATAATAATTATCTTTTTTTTATGGTGAGGAAATTTAAGCTTTACTCTCTTCACAACTTTCAAGTATATAAATACAGCATTGCCACTTGTCATCTCCATACTGTGTGTCAGATCTTACTCATCTTGTACCTGAAAGCCTATGTCTTTTACCCAACCTCTCCTTGGCTCTCCCATACCCGGTCCCTGGAAACTACCAATCTTCAATGTCTCTGTGAGTATCCCCTTTTTTCCTCTTGTGACTTTTATGTAAGGCTTAATTCTCTGGTTATTTTACTTCATTTTGGAAGCTACCCTGGGTTGAGAAAATGTATCCCATAGCTTTGATGATTATCTCTTAATGAGCAGTAGATAATGTTATTTCAGAACCTACCCCTGATGTAAGTTGCTTGAGTTCAAATCTCAGCATCATTCATTATGAGATTTGTGAGTTTGGGCAAGACACTTAAACACATGCCTCTCAGTTTCTCATATATGAAAAAGCAACAATGTGGGTCGACCTCATGAGGCTTTTGTGGTGCAATCAAATCACCAAATGACAACAGTGATTCAAATCTCCCAGCTTTTTATTTGCACTTTTCACCATTGCACTCTTAAAAATGGAAATATCCCTTAATATTGACACAGTTACTATCTGAGCACTTTATCACCTTCATGCTATAAAGGATCACTGTAGAGCTTCCCAAAGAGATTGTTATTTTCCCCATTGGCCTGACTCTCAGTTCTTGTAGAGGAAGTGATCTCCCTTACCGATCTCTTACTGGGAGAATTGGTTTGAGTATTCTGAGCAGCTGACCTAATAAATAATGTCTGCATTTCCATTTTGCTGTACTTGCTGACTCCTTTTAGAGTATACTACAGAATCTTCAACTTTTCAACATCATTGTTTATATATCACCATGGAACCAAGACCTCAATTAACTAACCAAGCGATATAGGAGAGATGCTCTCAAGTACTTGACCTAATGTATTAAGTGCAAAAGCCTGGGTGAGTGTATTTGTATGGACACATTCATTCGATTTAACTTTATGCTTGAGGCACAAAGTTTAACACAAGCCATTCACAAATGTACTTGTGAGTATTTTGTCAACTTGTTATAAAGTTTGTCACTATTTAAAGTTCCTTTGTTGTGTTTTCTAACTCCTAACAAGTTCACTAGAACTTGAAATTGATCTTTGGATCCATAGTGTGACTTAATTTCAATAGGGACTTCCAACTATCTATTATAGTGTTAGTGTGGGCTGAGAGTAGGTATCACAATGGATGCCTCTGCCCTAGATAAATCAGCTGAAAATCTCATGCAAGAAAAGGATAGTTGACAAAAATATAGGAAGAGATCCCCCTCACTTTCAAGGAAATTATGCTGCTATTTCAGGTTTCAAAATAACTTTTCTGGATTTGCTCAACTGTGCCTCTTCTTTAAACTAGATGCTCCTCTTCAGTCTAAGAATATTATGAAGTCTGCATATTAAAATAAATTTTAACTCTGAAGCCCAAATTTTGAGCCTGATTTTTGGTCATGACTGTTCAATGTATCTCCAACTTATTTTTATAGGTTGAAGGTGCAGTTCTCTGTCCCTCACTCAAGAATGGGCAAAGGGACCTACCCATAGCAGTTCATTTTGAAGTTGAAATTTATTGAAGTGATAGAGCAACAGAAAGTTGTAACACAATCTCATATTATTTAAATGTGTCTAGGTGATATTAAATTTTTGAGAAATGCAAAAGAACTGGATAATTATTCTCTTATCAATAGGATATTTCCTATATTTAGCTAAAATATTGAAATTCCTCACAAGGCAAATGTATCACCTGATAATTTCATTGAAAATTAGGAAGAGAAAGGAGTATTTAAAGATAAAGACCTTGCCTTTACCACCACCACCACTACTATCTTGCCATATTTCTGGGTTTGAATGACAGAATTCAGAAGACCTATGGAGGGCAAATGTGACAGATAAAGACTACAGGCAATGATTAGAAAATCTGGAACCAAACAAGATCTGGCAAAGAGAGAGGAGATATTAAAATTAAAGTGTATCTCAGTTTGTATCCCATTGTTCCAAATTTTTTGATGAGGTTAAGATGTAGTGCAGTAAATATTTGAGTAGAGATTAACAAAGGTAGCCCCTGAGCATAATAGGCCATTATATGGCCAAATATATGAGACAAATTTCAGTTATGATGCTGTTCAAGCACAGATACTGCACTTTTAAATGTAATTCCAAAAAAATTGTTTGTCACTGAAAAATCAAAATGACTACCAGTACATATGTGTGTGTCCTAAAGTTCACTGTTAATTAACTGAGTTACAATGCTCACAGAAGATATTTTAACCCATCTTTACAAGCATTTTCAACAAGCTCACCAATGTCTAATGTTGCTAAGGTTTCAGGAAAGAAATTTCTCTGTAGTACTGGTAAGCATGTATCTTAACACTCTTTTTTTTTTTTTCTAAGACAACTTGGAGATTTTTATTAAAATGATGAGTATATAAAGAATTCAGCTGAAACTCCAACTCTAAAAATCCATCTTCTGAAATTTTATGTAAGTCTGTAAATTATGTGCTCAAGGATACACATTACTAAAAATCTCAATGTCTATTCCCAGATAATTGGTCATTAGAATGGAAGCAAATTACTTACTTAAAAATAAGTTACCACCAATAAAAGATGACAATGAAATAAAAAAAAATATGCTGAAACAAATTGATCCTTGGAAATCTGTGAGAGAAGGTTCTGAAGATCCTGTGAGAGAGGGCTTATACTGGTGGTCCAGAAGCAACAGCTGCTTCATCCAGATTTAAATCATTGCTGTATTTCATTTTTCCTTGTCAAAGAAGAATTATGTGACTGGTTCATACTTGTGAGGAAGTAGAGATGAGTATAAGGGTGATTAAAGTTCAATGCCATTTCAAAATGACATGGAACTAATCCTTCACATCCTAAATTCCAGTTGCCTAGTTCTGTAGCTGAATTTTCCATTCTTGAATTAACAGTGAATGAATTAAAGTCTGACTATAAGTATTCATCTACAGGAAATTCAATGTATTTATCAGAGAACTGAAAGTAGAGATTGATAAAACTTTTAGAAAGTAACTTTGTTTATGCCTAGAATTAAGATGTAATGAAATAAGAATATTTGGTAGTATTACTGTTATGATTTCAGTGCCTAAACAAAAGTCTAATAATAGTGAGATGATTGTGTATTTGGGGCTAAAATTTAGCTTATATATTGAGACACCATGTCTTCTGGTATGGATACATTTCCAACACTCTAGACAGACCCAGTATCATGAGCTTGCATATCCATAAATAGATATTCAAAATAGTTGGTTCTTTGGTTATGTGGTGAGCTTCTAAGCTTTATTATCAATAATTGGTCCTATTTTGGTGATTATACCATGTTAACTATTTCACGTTTCAATCAACACCATGAAATGCAATTTGTGGGAGGATAGCAGATTGTAAGGGAATGAATGTCTTGACTTGTGCTTAAACCCACATCGTCAAACCTATGTGCCTGCATACACTAACATGTACTGACAGGATGAGAAATGTCATCTGGGGAAAATGAATGAAATTCATCACATCATTACTAGTGTCATTTAATAATGTGTTAATATTCCCCTTAAGGACATATTATCCCATGTTATTTTGCAATCCTGTAGTGTGACTGGTCCTATCACAAGTCATACGCTCACTCAAAAATGAGGCATGCATTCAACACATCTTAACTGTGGGTTCACGTGGAGTAGAATGTTGACCAGGATACAGACAGTCTGTTCATAGAAACTATAGTCAAGGGAGGCGGGGAAGTCAATGGTTACTGTGAAAAGGGCTCATGTCATATTACCTCGTACACAGGGTCTTATGGCCCATCTGCTGGATCATTCTGTTAACTTTCCCAGTTTCCCACCTTAAGTATAGACAACCTCATGCTGTCCTCCCTTGGGTTATCCCTAAAACCACAGGTAACTGGACAGCCAGGCACACACCTGATCAGAAGAACCAGAATGTTATGCTCCCAATGGCCACTCTGAGTCAGGGGGTACAGACCTCAGGGGACATGTGTCCAGTGGCAGGAGCTCATCTGGGACTGGCGGGAGGACTTATTTAATGCTCCCCAGTGTTGATAGTTTTGCACAACAGTCTACTACTGTTGAAGCTTTATACTTTGGTGTGCTGTAAACTAATTGCTAGTATATGGTGCTGAGTTGCTAATAGCTAGAATATGTTGATTGCGTTCCCATAGTACAAAAAGGGTTAGTTCTGCTCATCACCACTCAGCTACTGATCTCCATAATATACGCTTCTGGTTCTCTTAAACTTGGTGGTGTTCTGGTTACTGGGAGTTGCATGGGAACATTTCCATGGGGCATATAACAGGTGTTTCTCCATGAATTTGCCCACCTTCCCTGAATCTGACCCCCAAATAAAAGTGAGACTTGCCATTGGGGCAAGTGTTACAGCTCCAGAGATGTTGCCCATCTAGATCTTTCTCTTTCCTTGGACTTTGAGATATTTTTCTTCCATCCAGAACCACTCCCAATATTGCCCTCCTGTGAGGTAACACAGGCATGGGCTGGAATCTACACCATTGACATTCTTGTCCTAAAGTCTTTAAACCACATCATCAGCTTTCCTGTCTCTTCAGTTTGCAGACAGCATGTTGTGGGGTTTTGAGGATTCCTTAATCTTATAATCAATCAATATTTCAGGTCAGACTATTGCTCTAGGCATCTTAATTATTGTACAATTCTCCAAGAATTCTGTTATAAATAAGAGTGGCAATTTCTTCCCTATTCTAAGGGGCAGAAAACGAGAAAACAATAGCTATATACTTGTATCTTGAGTGGCTACTTTGCCCAGGTACATTATGTCTCTGATTACCTTTAGCATCCATTTCAACCAGGAAGACAAACACCTTTGCTCTCAATATTAAGAAAACTGAAGCTTGGATTCTATCCAGTCTACCTCAAAGTTCCGTAACTCGCCATTATCAGTGATAAGATTGAAAACCTTATGTTAAATTTTGTTTTCTTTTCGCAGAGAAGTGATCATAGAATTAAAAAGTATGCATATGGGCTCTCCCTAGTGGCACAACAGGTTAAAGCACTGCATTATGAAGCTCTCCCAAGTGAAGTCATTGCAGCATGAGTTCCATCCCTGGCCAGAGAGCTGACCCACATGGCACCGCAGCCATGACCCGCCCTCTGCTCCCCTCTGCAGTGTACTTCGTCCATCTGCCTGTTCTGCTCCCCACTCTGTCTCTGGTGAAGCCTCTCACCACCCCTGCTCCTCTGTACCCCAGTTCTATATGTATAACCAAATAAATCTTAAAAAAAAAAAAAAGAGTATGCTTCTGTTTCTCTTCAGATGACCAGTTTTTAAAATGTACCTGTTTATGTAAAATAAGCTTTCTTTTCAACTTTGTAGTGAAGAGTATGTTACAAAGCCTTCAGAGCAATAAGACATTCTTTTCATCTTTATCCACTTAGCCTCTATTCATTTGTGGTGCTTTATGAGTCTCTTCTAATGCTTTGTAACAAATACGAAAGGAGACAAATATGCAAGTTTCGACAAAAAACTGGCAGGTTCTTTTTTTACAAACTCATAGATTAATGCCTCATAGTTCAATTTCCTGAATATATTTTCTTTTTGTTTCCTGCTATGCATGTAGTGAAGTATATAATAGCTGTGAGCAACTAGAATTCATGCTCATGTAAGAATTTAGGAAGGTTAAGACATATGGAGAGTGAGGAACTACAGAACACCAGACTTCTGTATGGTAATTTCCACTCTCCTTATCCTTGCAACGAGAATCTTCACATTCTACATAACTCACGCTAATGGAAAGTCGGTCCCCATTCCTAGCCTGTATGATTTAACTTTTATTTCATATATCTTTCTTACTATGTCACATTCTCACTTAACATTGTAATATATAATATATACCTGCTTGTTATATATAAAGTATTCTGGGGTTCTGAGGGGAAGGATTATTTGGTTAATGAATTAAAATAGTTTTCATGAACGACAACACATGTTTAGCCCAACATGGAGATTCTAGTATCCTAATTTAGTCAAAATTATTTTTTAAGTTAGTTAAGTCATTTAAAGTATTGAGAAACCCCATAATAGTTTCCTATTTATCAATAATAGGCATAAAATTATACTTTGTCATGAATACATATCATTGCAGTGTTTATCTTTGTAAAAGAGAAAAAATCCAAGTCTTGAATGTTTTCCCTTTTGATTCTTTTTTACACAAATAGGCATATCCTCTTTTTGACAAGATAATTATCTCATTATGTTCTCCCGGAGAATGGTTAAAAAAGGTAACCCAAGACCTTTATAAAATGAAACCAACCTTTTCCTTCAATTATACTTAAAAATATCTCAAAGACCTGATCACCTGATCTTTTCCTGTTGGAAAAATGTTACCAGTTTTGTAAATTGTTTGGGCTGATTCATAACAAAGGCTTGCTAATCTGAAGCACTGGGAATTAAAGTTCTTATCCTAAAATTTTATTTCACATTAGTAATTAAAAATATTTGACTCTTTCTCATCTTTAACAACTCTACATTTTCTCAAGGGTCACACACATTTTCTGGAGTTGTATTTTTATTCCCTATGAAATTATGAGCTTCAGAAGCAATTGTAGTATAATGACAAATATTCACACTGACACACTCAAAGACTGTCGCTTCGAATGTCCCATTATTTATCTTTACTCTGCTTAATGTCCTTGTTCCCTTGCAAGTAGTGCGATGCTTAGTTCAATAAACTCAGTAATTTACTCAGTCTCCTTTGGAGATGTCTGTCTTTCATGACTCCTCCTGTCATCCATCTCTCCAAGGGTGCAGTTAGCTTTCCTGACCATGCTTATCTCCCAGTGACTGGCCCTTTCTCCTTGCTACTGGGTTAGCCCAGCCACAGCGACCTCCCTGGTAAGTCAGCCCCAGCAGGATTGGTGGCTCGCTCTAGTGGGGTTGGGAATGGGGCTGCATAGCTTCCTATCTACATAGAACCCAGGCACAAATCATGGGCCTGGAACCCAAGTTCAAATCAACCATTCCTTCTGATCCACTAGACTAGTCTTTCAGCCAACTTAACTTACTGTAGTGGCTTTGGGTGGGTAGGAAATAGGAAATGTGCTTCTATGGAGGACTTGTATTCTTTCAACCTAACACATCTACTACAACACCATGACCACCATTTGAAGAGCGTTGCTTACATTCTTATATGCCACTGCTGATCATCTTCCACTGCTTTGTTCTATTTTGGTTAGGCACATCTCGCCCATCTTTAAAAGCTCTTACTACCTCCCCTGGTATGACCAGTGGAGTGGCAGGCATTTGGCACACTGTGAGGAGAGGTGAATGAAGCTGTTTCCCAACACAATTTTGTACAAAATTTCATCTAATCAATCATGGAGTGAGACTGAAATTCACTCTTCCCATTACTGACCATGCTTTGATGTACCAAAATGGTTGTTAAGGATCACCTTCTGTAGTTCTCATTTTATTCCAAAAATTTAATCTGGAAATAATTATTAGAAATGACTGTTTTGAAACTATGCTTGAAGATAAATATGACTTCAGTCTCTCTAGTAAGATTCTCTTTTTATAGAGAAAAGTGAGAAAATGGAAAATATATCTTGTTCTCTGCTCCCAATACCTGGTGTTGGGATCCTGAAATCTTTGCAAAATACTAGGTGAGGGGTGTTTCTTGCGTTCTATTTGAAGCAACTCTGAATGGCCCTGGTTGATGGCTCATCACTGGACAGAGTAAGTAAGTCATGATTCAAAAGTTGGAATATTCAGCACCACCCCATTCTTTTGAGGATGAAGTCTGAAAAAGGAGTTAATGATTGAATGATCAAGCCTTTACCGTGTGAGGAAAATTACATAAAAACCCCAAAGTACATGTTGCAGAGACTTCCAGTTTGCTGAACTTGGGGACGGGGGCAGGAAGTGTAGCATGACTCAGGGTCCCTTTCTTCAGACCTTGCCTTCCTCGTCTCCTCCATCTGGATGTTTCCCTGTATCCTTTCTCATATTCTTTTATAATAAGCTGGAACATGTTATGTGCTTCTCTGAGTTTTGTGAGCCACTTTAGTAGATTAATCAAACCCAAGAAGAGATCATGGGAACTTCCGATCTATAGCTAGTTGACCAGTAACACGAGTGACAACTGCTTGTGACTCCGTGTGTGTGTGCACCTGTGTGTCTGTGCACCCGTGAAGGGTGAGGGGAGAGGTCTGTGGAACAGAGTATTCATCCTGTGGGATCTCCAGGTAGATGGAGGCAGAGAGCAGTTAAAACTTAGCTTTGGCTTTCTACAGAAATTTCTTGGTGTGCATGTGGGGCAGAGCTTGTTAACATCCCCTCCCCTGGCACATACATTATAAGAGGATCAGAACCTTCACAGACAAGAATACCTGTTGTGTCTCTGTATCAGTTCCACGAGGGCACAGCTGGTTTCAGCACTTTCCTTCCAGCCACCGTGGTAGATGAAGACCGTCCATGACTGGTTCCTGTGAACTAGGCATGTCTGTTCAAATGAAGGCAGGCAGACACCTGGTTAAGATAGAAAGAAAGAAAAAAAAAAAAAGGTTAGAGGAGACTTTCTTTAGATCATGAGTGTTTTATAGCACATCTAAATCAGAAAGGATTAATTGACTGAGTCATTTGAAGCTACACTTAATGCTTCCTTCTTTATTTATGTATCTCTGCCTTTCCCCTTACTTCCATTGTAACCATTCTTTGTTTTGTGGCATGATGACAGACACATTATTGGTTCTTTTTTCTCTTCAGTAAGCACAAGTATGGGAACGGCAATTTCACATAAATAATCTCCAAACTAGTATGTAATGTAAATAGATACACTTCTTAAATTTATATGTTTAGAAAATTAGAAACCTCAGTCTTGAGACAGTTTAACCACTTCACATTGTGGGAAGGGATGTTTTCCTTTCCTAATGAAATCCTGTAACTTAGAATTATTTGCAGAGAAAGTGACAACTTGTTAATAAAGGTTTACTTTTTCCCAGATTAAAAACACCTTCAAGGTTGTAAAATCAATACAACAAGGAAGCTGCTATTATGTTCCTTTAAATTTATGGGAAACCAGCCAGAAGAATGGAATGAGAAAGAAAAATGGCATTTAGTTACAGTGACACAGAGGTAGGGACAGGGTCTATTTTCCACTGGCTTTGACAGATATTTAGGTGACAAAAATAGTTACTGATTTCTGTGTCTTTTTTTTTTTTTTTTGGCTTGTTTGCGAGCAAAGTTTCTTCAGATAAAATTATATTCATAACTTATTAGTCTGCAACTGGTGATCTTGTCACTTGCTTCGTTCAGGGAAAGAAGATCGGGTTGACCAGATGACCAGGCCTCCTGGGTGAGCTGGGAATCTTTGACGGGACAACCAAATCAAAGCGTCCTCATCAGTTGTATCTTTGATCAAGTGTCAGTTACTTACTGTCTCCATATTGCCCTGGGTTAGTTTTTAATTAGACAACTAACATCCCAAGATTTTGTGAACTGAACCATTTAATATGTGAAATGGTAAATATTTGTTGAACATAGAAGACAGAAAACCCTAAAAAAGAAAATATTGCCTACTATCCAATGACATTACACAATATTTGATTTTTGACATTTTGTTATACTTCCCATTGCTTATTTTTCACTGTGCATGTTTTATTTTTTTACCTTTTATTTATTTATTTTTATATTTCCTTCTCCCTGTTCTTTCCTTTTGCTACTTGCTTCCAAACTTAATCATACTCAAAATGTTTTGTTCTTTTTTTTTTTTAAGATTTATTTATTTATGCATACAGAACTAGGGTACAGGCCAGAGTTGCAGGGGCGATGAGAGGCTTCACCAGAGACAGAGTGGGGAGCAGAACAGGCAAATTGTCGAAGGGCACTGCTGAGTGGTGCAGCAGGCGGGTCAGGAGAGAACTGACGCGCCCTGTGGATCACCTCAGCGGCTACGTTAGCTTCTTAATGCAGTGCTTTAACCCACTGAGCCACCAGGGAGGACCCTGTTCTGTTCTTTTTTAGTCACTACATATCAAATAAAAACTTTGCTTACTTTTGCATCCATTCAGCAAACATGTATTGCAAGCCTCTTATGACAGTGATTCTGACAGAAAATACGTGTCACTATACAAGGAATTCCAGGTGTCTGTTGTTCATCAGCACATCTTCTTTCAAGGTATGTCTTTTAAGCTCCTGAGCCCATTTTTTGATTGGGTTGTCTATCTACTTGTTGTTGAGGTGTAGAGATCTTTGTAGGTTTTAGATATTAGCCTCTTGTCAAATGTACTATATGGAAATATTTTCTCCCAATTTTTAGGGTGTCTTTTTTTTTTAAGATTTATTAGTTATGAAACAAAAGCTGGGGTACAGGCCAGAGGTACCAGAGGGGAAGCGTTCACTAGAGACAGAGTAGGAAACAGAACTGGCAGGTCTACTGAAATATACTTCTGAGGTGAGAAGCGGGGAGACAGGAGAGGTCTGCTGTGCCTGTGGTTCGCTCCCTGGTGGTGGATCAAATCTGTGCTGCAGTGACTGTGGACAGCCTCACACGGCTGCCCTTTAACCCATTACACCACCAGGAAGAACCCGTCTTTTCATTTTAATGATTGTTTCTTCACTCTGTAGAACTTTTTAGTTTGAAATATATAAACTTATGACTATAGATGCCATGAAATTCTCCATAGCAGCATATGGGTAGGTGTTTGTTAAAACATAAGTAAATATTCTGTTTTTCTGTAATTGTTTCCACAAAGATAGTCAGCTAGATACAGATGTTCTTCTTCCTGGCCCTCCGCACTACATTTTCACCAGTAGGAAAGAAGCAAAAGTAAAGCAACAGAACAGTAAGGGATGGTAAGGGATGGAGAGGCCGTGGGCTAACGGGCATTTCTAGAGGACTTGATAACTGACACATTTCTTAAATGAGCAAAGGAAGTAAAAGTTCTGAGTAAATCACCCAATGAACGAAAGAGAAAATACCCACATTAAAAATAAAAAACAAAACAAAACAAACAAACGTGTATTCCGTTTGGCACGTCATTTTCCAGACATTTGGAAGTGTATGTTAGAACTTTATTTCCATCAAAGTGATTTTAGGGGGCGCTATTCTACTCATTTTAATTTTCACCAGTTTCCCTGTTCAGGTATATAGCGTTTTTACTGAGAACTGAAGAGACTTGAATTTGCACTTGGTGCTTGGCGTGGATGGCCAGCCAAGTGTTGCAGAACACGCAAGTTTGACTTTCAGCTCTGCTGCCATCTAACATGATTTTATTTACTTAGTTTTAATTGTGGCAATATTGGGGTACCCCATGGAGTATCACCACTCTAATGCACCCATGGCCAGCTCACCCATGTTCCACCCCACAGAGCATCACCTTCAGCCCTCTCGGATGGCCCCTTCCTCACCCCCTCTCCAACTCTGGGGCTCCAGTTCTGGGCCGGGCTTTGAGGGGTTACTTTTTAGGCTTGTCTTTACTTTAGGACTTAGTTACTTTATATTTCACAAATTAGTACACCAGCTGCCATTTACTTTTCTGCTTTTGACTCCTTCACTTACTAGCTTCCCTTTCAGCTCCATGTTACTGCAAATGGCATGCGCTTCTCTTTTCTGATTGCTAAGTAAATGATTTATGATTTCTGATCTATGAAAATAATTTGATTGATAAAAATTTGAGATAATATCATTGCTTTGACTAACTCAAATATGTGAGGAAACAGTTAAGAATAACAGTGATGGGGCCCTCCCTGGTGGCGCAGCGGGTTAAAGCACAGCACTAAGAAGCTTAAGCCGCTTCCACATGAGTTCGATTCCCGCCTGCCACGGAGGTGACCACATGGCGCAGCAGACCTCGCCTGACCCACCCGCTGCTCCCCTCAGCAGTGGACTTCGTCGATCTGCCTGTTCTGCTCCCCACTCTGTCCCTGATGAATCCTCTCACCCTCCGCACCTCTGGCCTGTACCTCAGTTCTGTATGAATAAATAAATAAATCTTAAAAAAAATAACAGTGATGAGCTTCAAATGTGATTTATACATACAATGAAACACATAACAAGTAGCGAGTCTGGACTAAGCAAACAGAGTCTCCATTTTATCACTTCACAATTAGCTAATTGGTTTATCTAAAGATTCTACATCTGTGAGGGGCATGATCTGCATCAGGTGATTTCACTCCCTAGATCACACTTGGTAGGTTAATGAAACAAAAAAGCATTCTCTCTGAAATAGTCTTCTGTTTCAGGTCCTTATCTGAGCAGTTGCCCCAACATTTGGATTCTTCCTGCAGCTTATGCTGAGTATTATTTTTCCAGTAAAATGTAAACATCACATAAGGCTTATTTCTCTTACGGTAATGAATAACTAGAGCATAATTTTTGATGCCTAAATGATCTTGTAGTAAAGTGACATTGGCAAGATAAGTTGTGGATCAAAGCGAAGTTTTGTAAAAAGGAAAGAGCAACAATACACATTTAAGGTTAGTCAAGTGACTACATAATTGAATACAATAACTAAGAATTTAACTGAGACCTGGTGATGTCAATTTTTATGAAAATAATTCCTCACGATAACATAATTTTGATTTTATGAAGAAACACCTGATTTTATTCAGCTGTATGGGTATGATTATTGGACTAGTGTGAATGTTCTAAGAGGAGTGCACAGCATTCTGGGCAGGGATGCAAACAGGGGCTTGCAGATATTTGAATCTATTGTAAATGCAACTGCTGGGATCACATAACTAGGCCGCATTGTTTAGCTTTGGACTCTAGGAAAATGTGCTAATCAGGACTCACCAAGTGGTGTCCATGGGCCACAGTCTACTGCCTGTGGTCAGTGCTATTGGGAAGCTGTTGTGTCCATTTGTTCACGTATTACCTGTGACTCTTCATATGATCCAGCACAGCTGTGTGTCTGCAACAGAAATCGCATGGCCAGAAAACCCAAACAGTATTTGCTATCAGACCCTTGAAGTGAAGTTTGCCAACTACTATCCATCCTTTCTTGTCCCAGGAAAAAGTGTGAACGCCAATGAAATGGGCCAAAGAACACGGAGGACCTTTCAAATAGACTGGATTTTTTTTTTCTTTTTTTTAGCATACCCTCCTGGGTTATCTTAAAAAGAAAAAGATTGTGTTTTTTCCTTCTTTCATAAATTTTGCTTTATAGACAAAAATAATCTTTATTGAACACTGCATTTTGAACAGTTTAATTTTCCATCTCTGAATTTTATCTCAAGATCTTTTGCCTATTTTATACAAACTGTTTCTTCTGACATCTCTCTCCTTGACATGAAGTTGGCCGCTTCTCCCTGAAAATTTGCAACATCTCCCTCTTATATGAATCTGCACCCCAATGTATCCTCTGGTAATGATACCTATAGGACTGAGGTAGAGCCCATTTTGATGACCTTGTATAACCTTGATTACCTCTTTACAAATCGTTACTTTCAAACAGAATCACATTCTGAAGTACTGGGGACCGGGACTTCAACATACAAGTTGTGGGGAAAGGGAGTCGCATTCCACCCCCAAACAGGGGTGCAGAGGACATTTCTATAATCAGAACCAAAGAATACTCACAAAGAGTTTGAAAGGGAGGAAACATAAGCCCCTATAGAAAGGGACAGTAGCAAAATCCACTTTCTGTTTGTCAATAGATACAGTAGGTCAACACTACTGACCACTATGAATTTCACCTCTTTCTTTCAGACTGATTCCCTGACCTGTGCTGAGTAGAGGGGGAAATAAACTCTCAAAAGTGAAGGAACAATTATGTTCTTGGGTTTATAAAAATAACCACAACACAGTCATTATGCATGAAATAAAATGGAAGCAAAATGAACACAGATGAGTTCTTTTGTAGCTGAAATTTCAAGTGTTTCTACTAGCACTTCTGAGCCTGGGTGTATGGCTTGTGGTTTGAATTATTTAGCATTTTTGCAAATCAGTCCATTTTGAATTATAAGAATCATCTCTGTGCTCTTATGAATATATACTTTTTTTGAAAATAAAGATCGCTTAGGAGATTATCAAAGTACATACAACATCTACATTTTTGGAATTAAATTTAATTGTCTGAGATGTTTCTGAGGTTGTAGGTTGTTAAACCTGTGTTTCAGGTATGGAAAATTTGTGTTTCCAATCTAAACTGGTTTATAGGACTTTTATACTTTAGTGACACATTTTTTTTCACTGAGGCCCTGTAACAAGATACAGCCTGGACCTGCAGCTTAGGGTATTTCAAAAATTCCCTTACAATTCAGAGAAAACTTCTGTCTTATCATCAATTACTTTATTCTATTCTTGCAATAATCTAAAGCACCATAATCATTTGGCCACTTTGGTCCAGAGTAACATTTATTTTTCATATATTTATAAAACACAACATTTAGAGTAAAAACTACAGACAATGCAGTCAGACTTAATCAGAGAAAATTAAGTGATCTAACACATTTGTAAATTTTATATTTTTCCAAATGAAAGTAACATTTCATTTTAATATTTATGACAGAGAATAAGAATGAGAAGTAGGTGCTGTTTCATGCCACCGAGAGGGAACTGTGGCATATATCACAGTGTCCTCGGGGACATGATTAGATAGAATTCTGCTGAAAGAGGCATATGTTAAAAGTGTCTTCCTGTGTATTTCATTTAAAAGTTGTTTCCTAGGCTATATTGTTGATTTGGCTCTGACTTGGGACCCATATTTTTTCCCCTAGATTTTGTGGCTCAAGTAGACAGCCATTTCTCTTTGAAAACTTAGAAAGCAAATTTTTCTTTCATATGCATTATGATGAAGGCATAGGGTGGTTTAAGTCTGCTTCTTTCTTATGCAAAGATTTTTATATCACCACCTATTCCAAATTATCCTTCCTCCCGAATTTCCAGCTTCCTTTAGTCACTTTGAACATAAATACAATAAAATGCATC
>NW_004567108.1:4012871-4016439 GCF_000260355.1 Condylura cristata | reverse complement strand
CACGCAATTTCCATTTCTTGCTGGAGGTGAGAACATTTAAGATCTCTCTTGGCAATCGTCTGCCTGTAACTTTGCTTTATAAATGACAGTCGATGTGTTCTATTCAGACACCCAGAACATTCAGTTTTTATGCCAAAATTGTGTATTCTTTAACCAATAGCTTTCTCCCGCTTGCTAACCACTGCTCTAGTCTGCTTCTTTGACTTCTGCTTGTTTCAGACTGCACATTTAAGAGACATGCAGTACTTGCCACTCTTGTTGGTTTTAAAAGGGGTTTTTGTTTCTTCCTAACCATTACTGCTTTAAACCATTACTGTCTAAATTATTCATAATGATGGATTTCCTCACTTGCTGAAAAAAAATAGATATGCATTTTAAAATTTTTTAAATATTTGCTGTTCTAGAAACTCTACTGAGAAATTTGGTAAATCTGCTGTGAGGTACTGAGAGCACATATACTTTTAGAATAATCGTAAGCATTTTAGTAAAAGTTATGCAGGACTAATTTAGAGCATTGGAAACTTAAATGAGCAAACTATGCTTACTTACTGAAATTTATGTCTCAATAAATCATTGACTATTCATTGATGCATAGTGTTTAAAATCAGTGGATGCAATAATGCAAAATTAAAAATGTATTTTAATTAAATGCACATTTGATCTTTTATTGTATAGAATATTATTTAGGATTGGTCATTTATAAAACTTTCCAAATTTATTTTAAAGATGACTTTCAAATAACTTTAATAAGAGTAAAATTTCTTTTTTCATTCAATAGATTGTTACATATTGCATTAGCTATACCTTTATGTCAGTGATAAAAATTTTATTTAAAATCATCAAATTCATAAGAAATATTAGGAAAGTTTTAATGTTGAGCTAAAATTTCATAGACTCTTACTAGACGATTTATTTGGTAAAAATATGTATCATAAATAATATTTTAAAAGATATTAATGCTTTACATTTGGGAAAGGTCAACCGACATGTTTTTGGTGCAGGACATAGCAATATTAAGCAATTAATTAAGGAATTAATACAATTTCAACTTTGTATCTCTCCCTTTTCCTCAACCCCCTGAATACCTTGTCTCTTTCCCAAGCACCAATAGAATAGTTCTTTAAGCTATTACTAAGACTTCTATTCTGATAGCTTTACTGAGTCTCATGATAAAATTATTTTTCCATCTACTTGTAGCAAAGCCATTTGGAAAGATGATAGAAAGTGATTTGTGATTTGCATCTTTTTTTTTGCTTAAGATTTATTTATTTGTGCATACAGAACTGGGATTTAGGCTATGGGGTATGGGGGAGGGGTGGGTGAGAGGATTCACCAGATATAGAGTGGGGAGCAGAACAGGCAGATTGACAAGGTACACTGCTGAGGGGAGCAGCGGGCGGGTCGGGAGAGGTCTGCCACGCCCTGTGGTCACCTCCGGGGCAGGCGGGAATCGAACTCATGCGGAAGCGGCTTTAGCTTCTTAAGTGCTGTGCTTTAACCAGCTGCGCCACCAGGGAGGGCCCGCGATTTGCCTCTTAAGATAACACATTGACTTACTATGAGGCTTTTGGACAAGGTGTGTGTGTCCATATTTCTGCACAGGGCTCTGACAGCTGCTTTTTTTTTTTTTTTTTCCTGGGTCCCTGTCCTTGGGCTGGGTCTAGCGGAACAGACCCGCTGGTCTCTTGGAAAGATTTTTCTGCTGTTCTCTGCTGCTCAGTGATTTCAAATGGAACTCAGGGAGACTCCCAGAGTAAATAAATCATGTTTCAAGCATGGGCTTTTCCTCCTAGGCTACGCTTCCTAATTTGGAAAAGCCTGTGCTTGGCAAGCTGTGAGCATGATGCAGGTTTTCAGTCTGATCTAATATTCATTGAATATGGTCGCTCATCTTCATTTATACTGTGTATGGGGAATAAAGGAGTTTTTAAAAACATAAGAAATTGTAATTTTCATTTTAGTTCCTCACTGGATTCATTTTCTCTGTTTTTCATATTGTGTTTTGAGGTAGTCAATGATCGTCAATTTTTCCAGATTATAACAACAAAGAGTTTTCTAATATAAATATAAAGCAAAAAGTTGTATGGCCCTTTTCCAAAACAAAACATCATAAACTCGCTTTTTATCATTCTATTCATGCTTGGGATCTACATTTAGCTGTTAATTAAATTGCAATATGGAATATACATTTTATGACTTGTACTTTTATTTAATATTTTGCAGTATCATTTTATTATTGCAAATTGATAATTTGCCTAAAGGCTTCCTCTGATTGACCAACTTCTAACTTTTTGACCCCATTTTCTTTTTCATTTATTCCTTTTCTATATATACAGACACAATTTACTTTCTGAATAATCTCAGATAAAGTTAGAGATACTTTTTTTAAACAATTCAGTGTGCATATCCAAAACTAAGAGCATTTATTACATACTGAAACACAATTATCAAAGTCATGAAATGCAATATTGAAACAAAACTGTTATCTCATTCATAGTATGTATTTCAACTCTTCCCACATTCTCACTCACACCATTTATGGTAACATTTTCTTTATCCTGCTCTTTAACCAGATGCCTGAGTTGCATTTAATCGTCATATATCAAAGTATCTGGACAACATACATTGATCTACGTATAATTCACTTTAATACCTTTATGATTTCAATGCTGTATTATAACAAATATATTCCCACTTTACTTTCAATTTTTGGTATTACTTACTGTAGTGAAAATATTGGTGCATGTCTTTCTTCCAATCGTGGATTATCACCAGATCACTGAAACAGATGTGCTTTATTAAAACAGATACAGATGCACAGGTATTTAAATAGCAGAAATGTTCCTTCAAAGTTTTGATAACAATTCTCAAACCCCTGAAAACAGCTTGACACTCATCTTCTTTACTTTTTCCTCAATTATATATGATTATATAGGCTTCCACCTTCCAAAATTATGCTGTGAAATGTTCTCTTTATTTCATTTATTATTGAAGTTGTGTTACTTTGATTCTGCTCCTTCTTTTGAATTTCCTATTTATTTCTTGTGTCCTCCTTTACATTGTCCTTTTTTTTTTTTTTTAAGTGAAGGATTGAATTCGTATTGCATTGATTTTTAGTAGACGTGGGATAATAATTTTTTGTCCTGTGGATAATAAATTGACAGAGCTCATTTTATTATCCATCTTTCCCCCTTAGATTTGACAACTCTATCAATGTCACATATAAAATATTCACACTCACATGGGGCTATTATAGCTGTCTATTTGGTTTCAATATTATATTTGTATATTCTACTGGGAAGATTTCTTTAAAGCAATGGTAACACACACAGCTATTTTAAATAACCCTCAGCATTGTTATCACCACATTAATCTCTTTGGATTAATTCATTATTTTCTCTTCTATAAAACTTTTGAACTTGAACCTGATACTTAATACTGTCGAGTTTAACAGCTCATATATCAATATGTAAATAAACTCAATTAGTTGTCTCTGATAAAAGACTATGGGTGTTTTGGGGTGGGTGTGTTGTGGTGACTGACTCTGAGGAGGTATGAACATTTACCT
>NW_004567108.1:4012238-4012771 GCF_000260355.1 Condylura cristata | reverse complement strand
GATTTCACCTTTTTAATAGCTGTGTAGTATTTCATTGTGTATATAGGCCACATCCTCTTAATCCACTCATCTGTGGGTCTGTTTTTGTTCCTTCCATATATACGTGTAGATATATATATATATATATATATATAATATAGTGAACTCATGTTATATAACACACACACACACACACACACATAATTAACAAAATGACTTCACCAAGTTGTGTAATACAGATGCCATGGAGACAGACTGTGGCAATTCAGAATAAGTCATACTGATGTAAAATTAAAATAACATATTGCAGCATAAAGAGTAATATAATGAAATATAGAATCTAGCATTCACTTATTCAATTATATATAAACCTATGTATACATTTCTTGCCAGTAGCAGGTCATAGTATCTATACTGTTGTTGGTTCTCTCTACTGTTTTATTAAAGATGAAATATTCTCATTTATTTATTATGCAATATAATTATTAAATCATAATAACAGGAAACATTTATTGAACACTTACGAAAATACTTTGAGTACTGCTTGTATTGAT
>NW_004567108.1:4009840-4011298 GCF_000260355.1 Condylura cristata | reverse complement strand
AGAAATCCCATGTGTGACTTGACTATCTGAAGTCACACCACAAGGTCATAACAGAGCGCTGGGGAAACCGTCCACCAGGAGAAGTGGTAGGCATTGGGGACAAGTGAGAAACATGGTATTTTCTTGGAGAGGGAAAGAGCTACTAACAAGACTTGTCATCATGTGAAGTGTATATTGACATGTAGGAATCTGGTTGCTTGGGTGACAAAGGCAAATTGGTAGGGTGCTAGCAAATTGTCACTCATCAGCCTTTGAAATATAAATATATTTGCTCTCTCTCTCTCTGTGTGTGTGTGTGTGTGTGTGAACTTTGTTTTTAGATTCCTTGAAAAAAAATGTACATTGGCATCCATTGTTTGGATTTGTGTCTGAACACAAAAAATGTTCATACTGCCAAAAGCCAGTTTGATTTAGGGGGATAGGTCCACACCTCTTCAGATGTACATCACCACCACCCCCCACACCAACAAAACACTGATAGCCTTTACCCTGGACAGCTGTACTGGTCCCACCCTTTATTCTGACCTCCTCTCTCCTCTCCTGGTAACTTCAATTGATCAACCCTATTTTGAGAGTTCGATTTGACTTAGCATCTTCAGTTGCTTTATTTTGTTTCTTTATATTCCACAATCTGAGTGAACTCTCCTTCTGACTTATTTCACTTAACATAATCCCCTGTAGATCCATCCATGCTGTCTTAATGGCAAGATTTCACCTTTTTAATAGCTGTGTAGTATTTCATTGTGTATATAGGCCACATCCTCTTAATCCACTCATCTGTGGGTCTGTTTTTGTTCCTTCCTTACAACATCTATCTTTTTATTGATGCATTTGAATCATTGTCACTCAAGCTTAGTATGTATTGATGTAGTTGGGCTCATAGCTTCCATATTTATACATTTTTTATTTGTTGATCTTGTTTTCTATTCCCATTTTGAAATTACTCTATATTTTCAATCTTTTGGGAGTCCATTTGAGTAATTTATATGATCCATTTTTTTTTCTCACAGTATATAAATTAGGTTTCTTTTTAAATGTTTTTTCTCATGGATCCTTTAGCATTTGCAACATATTTATGATTAATACAAATGCACTGACACATGACACTTTTAATTGACGGGTCTTGCAATTATCATTACCAATAAGATATTCCTAATTCGTCCCTCCAATTTGTTGTATCACCGCTGTCATCATTTTACTTCTGCATTATCACCCATGAGCATGTGTCCACACACAGTCACATGCTCCATAAAGACGTTACGGCCAGTGATGAACAGTCTATGTAACAGTGGCTCCTACACCCCACCTCGGTGACCCCAGGGAGCAGGGACCCTGAGCTGTTTGTGTAAGTCCACTCCGTGATGCTTGCAGACTGACAAAATCGCCGGTGACGCATGTCTTAGAGTAGATCCATCCTGAAGCCATGCACGACTGTTGTCAAATACAGTATTGTGATAT
>NW_004567108.1:3999455-4008640 GCF_000260355.1 Condylura cristata | reverse complement strand
TAAGATTTAGTTGTACATACAGGACTGGAGTACAGGCCAGAGGTGCAGGGGGTAAGAAAATTCACCAGAGACAGAGTGGGGAGCAGAACAGGCCAACTGACGAAGTACACTGCTGAGGGGAGCAGCGTGTGGTCATAAGAGGTCTGCTGCGCCACATGGGTCATCTCCTGGGGTGGGGATTGAACTCATGCGGAAGTGGCTTTAGCTTCTTAGTGCTGTGCTTTAACCTGCTGCGCCACCAGGGAGGGCCCACTCTCTAGAGTCTATTATGATCTCACCGTTCATCTCTGTAGAGAACCTAATTTGAAATCGAATTTGAAATCATTTGCTCCTTGAATCAAACATCACAGGTGTGTCCCTGCCCTTCTGAAATCTGTGGTCGAGAACCACAGGTGCCCACTGCCCTTTGCTATAGTGGAGCTGGGGCACTGTCTCTGCAGTGGCTGTTCACTGGAGGCTACCAGATGGCATCTTTTTGTCACACAAAAATACATGGCGCCAATGTGTTGTCAAAAGTTTAAGCCTGTATTTACACTGACAGTAACTAATAGCTACCTATTTACTGCTCTTTACCCTGGATGCCCTGGGATCTCACCTGCTCTAGAAGAGCTTTAAGCTGACAGTACCACTGACTAGTCATCTGCAGTCAGCTTCTGTTCACTCTCAGGGGTTTTGCTCTCACCCCTTTTATAAGATGAATTTATTTATGCTTATAGAACTGGGGTATAAGCCAGAGACAGAGTGGGGAGCAGAACAGGCAGATCTACTGAAGCACACTGCTGAGGGGAGCAGCAGGCCGGTCAGGAGAGGTCTGCCACGCCCCTGAGAGGTCTGCGGTGCTTTGTGGGTCAGCTCCCTGGCCAGGGATCGAACTTGTGCTGCAGTGGCTTCGGAGAGCTTCATAATGTGATGCTTTAACTTGTGCCACCAGGGAGAGATCCACCATTTTAAGCCATATTTTGATTTCCACATTTGGGAGTATAATAATGTTTGTTGCAGAAGTTCTTTAATTAAAATTGATTTTCCTATTGCCACCTAACTTAAAGGAAAAAAAAATTAAAAAAACACGTTTAAAAAAGATCAACACTCATTTTTTTCTATTCCTCACTAGGGTGTGGTCTTGCTGTTTTGTCTGAGGCACATTTTTCCGTTTCTACTTTTCCCAACTTGGCCTTATTTCCTCCATTAATTCTTGGCCTCGGTGCTGCTGCCACATCTACTTCAAAAGCTAATTCCCTGGAGGGCTGCAGAGTCAGCCTGCCTCTCTAAAAGACAATACCTTGTTTAGAAATCTGGTCAGATGCTTCAGCCCCGCACAATTGATTGAAGAACTGCTGTCTGCAGAAACTGCTGGAATTAGTCCAGGGAGCTTCAGCGAGTATGTGTCGTCAGAAATCCAGCCAATGCACTTCCAGAATGAGTACTTAGCTTCATTTCCTTTGCTTTTTTTTCCTAGGAAAGGGGGGCCCCAATAACAGCATAGCAAACCCCGAGAAAAGGTGTGCCTGTTACAATCCAGGATAAAAAAAATGCAGGCAATGGGGAAATTAAAGCACTAGAAATTTCTTAAAATTTAAGAAAAACTAAATGAAAATGGCTCATGGATGTCCCTACCTCCAAATGGCTATAGCAGAGACACCACCAGGTAACTCATTAGTTGACATTTTGTTTAAAATAAAATGGCAGAAAGCACTTTTTTTTTCTAATTAAGAGATTGCTCTAAACTAAATCTGAACAATTTGGGATTTACAGAAACTGAGCAGAGAGTACAGATCGCACCCAGTCTGCTCCTTACAGGTGCAGCTGGTCGCCTCTGGCTTTCTCCTAGTGGGTGTGTTGCAATTAGCGAAGGGACTCTGATACCCTGTTCACTAAAATTCATAGACTGTGTAAATAGTTTCTTGTGTTATAGCCATGACTTTGGACAAACACATAGCATCATGGCATCACGCATCCACCACGCAGGGACTTCCAGAACATTACTGTGCTTGTACCGGTATTTTGTCACTTTTCAGGAATTCATTCATTTCCTCTAAGTTGTCAGCTTTGCACTCATGGAAGCTTCGCAGATGCCTCCTTATATCGCTAATGTCCATGGAATCATTAATGTCCACCTCGATCATTTCTGGAATTAGTGATTGTATCCTTGTTTCTCCCTTGTCCTAGCTACAGATTTGTAAACATTACCAACCTCATAGAACTGCTTTTGGTTTTAAGGATTTTTTTTTCTTAATTGTAAATCTCTTTTGACTACATTGGTTTACGTGCTCACTTTTAAAACTGCATTTCTCCTTTCATATTTTCATTGCCTTGTTTTCCTATTGTACTCCATTATGTACTTTTCTAAAATAGAAATGTGTATTATTAACTTTAGATCATTTTTAGTGATCATGAGTCCTTGGGGATATGATTTACAGAAATATTTCTATGTTTTGTTTTTTTTTAACCTCCCTACCTGGGCTCCGAATTCCAAAGAGGGCAGGGACAGTGACTGAGTGACTGTCCTCTTCTGCTTAGGTAAGGTCCTCAGAGTCGTTTGTTGGGGAGGGAGTGAGGTCTTGGTTTCCTCCTCCCCTCCCCAAAGGCTGGGGTGTGTAGATCCAGCCTTCACAAGGACAGCTCCCTGGGGCTCCCGTAGATAAAACCCATCATCCACTAGGACAGAAACCCCGTAGCTTTTACCTTTCAAATTAATTCACTCTCAGCCTCCAGCAATTCATAAAAAAGCACCTTAAAAATGGCTTTTAAGTGTTCCTAATGGATGCTTGCTCTGGAATTCTCTGCACCCTGTCAATTGAGCATAGCTGTGATTCTGGGTATTTTCTTTCTCCTCCAAAATTACAGATGGCAGCTGCTCTGCAACCTCGGTTCTCTGCGAGATCTAAAATAGTCATTGATCTTCCGTTTATCCATCTTTTAGCTTGTTGTAAGGATGGAACTGATGACATCTAAGCTCTTTTCATGTCAGAACTGAAACCAGCAGCCCCAGAACATGTTTTTATAAGGTTTCCCACATCTAAGCCAGCTGATACTTAAAATCATGTCTCCCTAATTTTGAAATCAGGCTCTGTGATTAAATTGTGCCAGTTTCAACAGTTGTTCTAAGCAAATGATCCCATGTCTGTAGCTTAAAATAAGGCAAACTTTATTATCATTCTGAGATCAAATTCATCCTCATGTAGCAATAATCAAGGTACTGGCAATATTTGCTCTTTCTGGGGACTCTGAAATAAGACTCATGTCTGCCGGCCCCAACTGCCAGAGACCACTGTACTTCTGAGTTACAGTAGTCTGCTTCCATCCTCAGCTAGTGTTTGATTGTGATCTGCCTTCCTCCTTCTTATGAGAGACCTTGAGATTTCTGTGGACCCACCTGAATAATCTAGAATAATCTCCCAATTTCAAAATCCCCAATCTCTTCTTCAGAGTCCCCTTGTCCTATAAACGACCCTAGTCACAAGGATTAAGACATGAACATATCAGGGAAACTATTCAACTTACCCAATGACTATGCTCAGACAAGATACAAGAACTAGGGTACAAGTCAAAGATGCGGGGGTGGGGCCGGGGGAGAGCCTTCACCAGAGACAGAGCGGGGACCAGAACAAGCAGGTTTACTGAAATACACAGCCCAGGGGAGCAGCGGGAGACAGGAGAGGTCTGCTGCACCATGTGGGTCACTCCCTGGCTGGAGACTGAACTCCTGCCACAGTGGGTGCCGAGAGCGTCATGGTGCAGAGACTCAACCCTTGCGCCGCCAGGGAGAGCCCTAATCGTGTTACCTTTAAAATCTCTGCGTTAGACCTGTGTTTATCCAATCTATACCGCCCCAAACTGCAGTAGCTGCCGTCAGTGCTCACACACACACATTTGGTTTGATAAATCTTGGCAGCTGTTGTTTCCTCCTGGTCTTTTAGCGATGGTGCTTAAGGCGCTGACACATTTGTTCTAATTTACTTTAAGAATCTCATTTCTTTTCACCTCCAAGTTTCTGCTCCTTTGGTCCACACTAATACCCCTGTCTCATACCATTTTTCACAATTATATGCTTTTTCACAAAGCACAATTCTATCTCTACTTCTTCCTGGAGTTTTAGCATTTCTTTCCCCACTGTTTGAGCTACACATCACTTGAGAACTCAGGTAGCGTTTTCTCGGTCTGACCCACTGAAGCTAAGCTGCCATTTTGCTCCCTCCACAGTACTTTGGACATGACTTGGTCAGTGATGCTCAAGCACAAATACATTTCTGATACATTTTTCTTGAGAGATTGTTCACATGTATCTCAAGCTCTGGATTATTTATTATTTTGCTAAACATTTAGGACAAAGTGGGCAAATTAAAAGGCCAACTATACCCAAGACCCAAGGGAACACTAACCAGAGCTGACAGGACCTGGGAAGAACCAAGAAAAACCCAGGAGAGGAAGGCAGCCCTCTCCCCAACATACAGGCAGGCCGTGGGGCCCAAAGAGATCGAGACACACCCAGAGGGGGGCAATTCCTTGCAGCTGACCATTTCTGTGTGAAAAGGTCATTCCCCTAGACAAGACAGGCAATACCTTGGAAAAACACCACACCCTTCCCCACCCCGGGAGGGCACAGCAGGTTGACACTTTAGCAACTCAGGCCAAAGGCCACCTGCTCTAACCTAATCCAGGACTGATGAACTACCGCCAGGAGCACAGTAGAGAGGATGGTGACCTGGAAACTTCTGGGACTGAACCCCTACATCTGACAACAACTTGAAATAGATTTTGACTTGTTTTCTCTTTTGTTACAGCATGAACCCTATCACCTGGTTCCTTGCATTTTACCAGTTTACTGTTAACTATGACATAAAAATGAGGAGGTAAACTGTGACAAACCAGAGAGGTCTTCCTCAAGATTTCTCTGCCTCTTCTGTTCATACAGGTATGAATTTAAATCGTACCATGAAGGGACTCTGCTGATAGAAATACTAGAGTATCCTGCATCATCTGGACAGAACCAAACAATCATGTGAACCCTTAGAAGCAACAGAAGGTATAGGGTATTAGAGACAGAGCTTTGTGGCACAGGGGGGGACTGACATGGAGAGGGGGCAGATAGGATGATCTAGAGGCTGAAAAGAGCTTCTTGCTCATGAAGAAAGATAAAGGAAAAGAGCTATGAACCAAGGTCGATAGTAGCTTCTAGAAGCTGAGACTGAGTCTTGACTGATAAGCATGCAGGAGACAGAGACTCAACTGCTCAAAACCAAGCACTGGACTCTGCCAACAACTTGAACAAGCCCAGAAGCAGACACAGCTCCAGAGCCCAGGAGGGGAAGTGTCTGAGTGAGGCCTGGACTTCAGCTTTGTGAAATCTGAGTCAGAATCAGACTTCTAGAGCTCTAAGGTAATAAACAAGATGATGGCAACTTGCCCTAATGATGGCATGATGGTATGCAAGGACTAGACCTGCTATAGAACAGGTAAAAAACTGCTTTTTTTTTTTTTTTTTTTTTGCAGGCGCAAATGCTAGTCACGCAAATGGAAATCTGTAATTCCATCATCTGTAGCTTCCAGAAGTCCCTTCTCCCCTCTTGTGTCTGTGCACTTTGTGAAGCTACTTTACAATTTTCCACAATCATGCAAGACTTTGTCTCATGCATTCTCTGGGAGCATATGAAAATGAGGACTTGCAAATAATCACAGCACCTTGTATTCATATCATTCTTTATAGATTCAGGGTGGTTTGCCACGCATTATCTTCCCTGATTCCAAAAAAACTGAAGTAGGCCACACACAACTTGCCCTAAAGCATGAGTTCACATAAATTACCTTGGTTGCCTCAAGAGAGAAAATCACCAGCTTCAGAGGCAGATGCTTCACACGGTTAATTATAATGACGATACAGACCTAAGCTGAGACTATTACATAGTTCCAAGTCACATACTTTCTTATACATTTTACAGTTTTCTACTGATACCTCCATTTAACCTTAATTCCTGATTGATCCCTTAAAAATTGATACCTTTTGAAATGATCACATCACTTTCCACCTTTATTAATATAGTGCCTGCTTCCTTTGGTTATTTAAAGGTAAAACAAACTTCCTTGATTAGGATAAACTCTGCTTGATCATGACACCGTATTACAGCTCTCTATTGCTTAATTCAGTTTGCTAATATTTTGTTAGGGGTTTTGCATCTAAGTTATAAGTCACATAAGCCTGTGGGTTTTGCTCCTATTTCTTTGCTTTTTGCTTATTTTTAATAGTTTTGACTAGTTGATTTTTATCATTATACAGTTCTTATAAAACAAGTTAGGAAATAAGGATTGCCTTTCTATTTTCTGAATGTGTTTGTGGAAGATTAGTGACACTTCTTCCTTCAATATTTGATAAAATTCTACTCTGAACATATCTGAGTTTGAATCTTTATTAATGGCAGTTTACCAATAATTTAATAGGTTTGGTAGTAATGGGGCTTTTTATATTTTATGTTCCATCTAGTGTCCTTTGGGTATATTAATTCTTAATGGAATCTGCACATGTCTTATAAATCTGATTTTTTTAGATTTGTCTTGGTTTCAGGCATAAAGTTCTTGATAATGTTCTCCTATTTCTGGTGTTACTAATGAGTACTTTTCTTTTCCCCCTTTAATTGGTCTGTTTAGAATTTATCAATCTTATTGACCTCAGAAAATAAACTTACTTTCATTATTTTTCTTTACTGATACTCAATTTTCCTTTTCACCAAGTTTTTACTCTTCATTAATGTTTCCTTTACACCTGTTTTTGTTCTTGCTTTGTTAGGTCATTTTTGGATCTCTGGGATTCTGGACATTTCTTCTGGCTTAAATAATCACTCCAAGATACAAATTTCATACTGTGTGCTACTTTTAACTGAGCACTATAATAATTGATATGTGTTTTTTCAGCACCTTTAAATCCATAATCTTTCCAGACATTACTTTGTGATTTCTTCTTTAACTCATTATTTAGAAGAGTGTGTGTGTGTGTGTGTGTGTGTGTGTGTTTAAATGGTTAAGAGTCGTGTAGATATTTTATTTTTATTGATTTTTGAACAAATTTAAGTTGAGCAGGTGAGTGAAACATTCTGTATGAAATCATTCCTCTGAATATTATTGAAACTTTTTTGGGTGGGGCTCTTGTAATCATCTTGCTTAATAAGCCATGCACACTTGAGGGTGATGTAGATTTGGTGCTTCCGTGACTGTAGTGTTCTGCATACAGCAAGTATGTCAAGGCGGTTGATAATACCATGTGTGCCACCATGACATCATTGGTTGTTATCACTAACAAGCTTTACTTTGACTAGTGGGTCTAGTTAAAATCTCTAAATGAGTTGAAATTTTTCAACCTCTTTACTTTTCATCAAAAACGGTTTTAAGTATTTAGAAATCTACGATGAGATCCATGCATTCATGGCTTTATGCCATGGAGAGTAATTCACTCTGCTCTCACCTGTGTAAATCTGTTTCATTCCTTTGTCCAGAAGTCTATTGCACCTGATACTGGCATGCCCACTCCAGCCCTCTTATGCTTATAGATTTTATATTCATCTTTGCAGCACACCGATGTTAAGTGCTCTATGCTTTGTAGAAATCTCTCCTTTTAGATATGAACAAAACCTTGTTCTAGTTTCTTACCCATAGAATGTAGCAAAAGGGTTGGTGTGCACAGTATTTATATCCATGGCGTGCATCTTTCTGGAATCCCTAGCCCTCCCCCCTTCCTTGCAAACTGCCTGAGTCCTGAGGCCTTAAGAGGGAGAACAGGCCTACAACGCTCCAGTGGGAAGCACATTCCTCCAGGGGAGGCTCCACCTGAGAGCCCCACAGTGGCACAGTGAGTAGTTTTATGGGACATGCAGCAAAAGTCCACCTAAACTCTGCTAAGCTTCCAGATCATAAGAACCATGCCAAGAAATAGGCTGAATTAAATGCATTTGTTACATGTCTTAACTGCAATATTCCATCCAATATTCCATCCGGAATGTTTAACTACCTGTTGTTTATGTTTGAGGTGTGTCTCTGAAAGGCAGAGTCAACGTTTGCATTGAAGCACTCTCCCCAGGGGTGACTGAAGGCCAGGTGCCTACTGAGTTGTGGGGCAGCCTTACCTAACGCGGCCATGGGAGGAGAAAGGCATGACGAAGGAGTCTGTTGGAGTTGCTCGTGCTTGGGAGTGAGCCATCCCCAATCACACAGTTCTTTAACAGGCATAGCCCCATGGCTTCAACCTGTGGCCTCCAGAACCAAGGAGCTGAAGGAAATGCAAAGAGCACATGCAGTTCTCCACAGCCTCACATGCACATCACACGTTACCTGAACATTCACTGCCTGTCCATCCATCCTTCCACACACACAGTGGATAGGCATGGCTTTATTTCTCACATGGGTATTTTAGGATGCTTCACTTTATATCATTTATCTTTTCTATGTTCAACTTCTGAATTTTGGAGTTCTCCAGAGTTCAAACACAGACTCTTTCCTGCTGTCTCTATAAAATCTTTAGATGATCTTATCCAGCCTTATGACTTCTGTAGGCACCTTAAAATATGTACTTTCAAAATTTATGTCTCATAGATGCAACCTTTACCCTGCAAGTTTTTAAGAATTACTTTTCACTCTTTTCTTTTATTGCTTTTTTTTTAAAGGATTTATTTTTATTCAGTTACTCATACAAGAACTGGTGTACAGGCCTGAGTTGCAGGGGGTGAGAGGATTCACCAGAGACAGAGTGGGGAGCAGAACAGGCAGATCTACTGAAATACACTGGGGAGCAGGGGGATGGAGAGGAGAGGTCTGTAGTGCCCTGTGGGTCAGCTCCCTGGTCAGAGATCAACCTTGTGCTGCAGTGGCTGAACGGAGCTTCTAGTGCTGAGATTTCAACCCTTGCACCACCAGGGAGACCCTTCTTTTACTCTTTCAAATTTCAACAGAATCTACCTTATGTTCTTTTTAAAACAGTACTGAGTGATTTCAGATTTCTAGAATAGGAACACTCTTTTCTTCAAATTAAGAAAACTTTATTCCATTTAAAAATGAAATTTCTTTCTTTTGTTCATGGTGTTCTCATAGTTAAAACTGACATTGTATTGCAAATGTGCAAGATATTTCTTTTCATTTTATAACCTGTTTTTTTCTAATTTGTATGCAAGAGTCTATTTTGCTTTTTAAAGTGTGTATGTTCTTGA
>NW_004567108.1:3981701-3999355 GCF_000260355.1 Condylura cristata | reverse complement strand
TGGGCTGGGAGGGGTGTATACACATTTTGCCTGAAAGCAGCAGGGGTTAGTGATTGGTGTTTGGATGGAAAGCTCTATTGAACGTTATCAAGAGCTGCTGTGGATTTTATCCAGAGCTCACAGGAGATTGCTTCCTCTTCTACCCTAATAGGTTATTTTATTAAATCAAAGTGATGAATGGAATTTCATGTCAGAGAGAAGAATGAATCGCATGGCAAGGTTTCCTTTAGTACATTAGGAAACAGAGGAAGCCACAGAGCTGGGGGCTGCCAGAACAGTCCTCACTGAGGCTTCTCTCCCACTCTGTAAAGACACCCCGCCATGCATTCCGAGACAGTGTGGCCATGTCTTTAGTTTTTTCCAGCTGCTCCCATAAACGTTCCTAGAGTTTCCTCATGATTCTGCTATGACTGTCCCTCAGATCCCGATAACTTACCAATAGCTTTTACACTGCTGGGTGGGATATAGAAAAAGAAACTATCGTGATTAGCGCCAAAGAGTAATGGAAGTGTGGATGTTTCATGTCTGTCTAAAAATACCAGCTCTTTTCCCATCATCACTGATAGCTACACGTGAAATTAGAGTCATGCTACTCTCACAGGTAAATCACTTCCAGGCTACAGTCCTGAAGTAAGAATGAGGTAGCCAATGTTCTTTTGCTCCATGTATCTCACAGACAGTATTATTTATGTGTCTTGGGTTATTATCATAAAACACGGAAATATTTGTTTTCCTTAGGCAACAGAGGAAGAAGGAGGAGGAGGATGAAAAGAAGAAACACATTCAAAAACACAAGTTACTATACAAATTATTTAAAACTGTAACGACAGTATTCTAAGTAAAGGACAAAACAGCTCTGTAGGTTTAGTTTCATGTATCAGCCATGTGCTTTAGGAATAAAGCACAGTGCTCTCCTCGGTGGCACAAGGGATTAAAGCGCAGCACTATGAAGCTATCACAGCCACTGAAGTGTGTCTTGGATAACCACATCCCCGTGTGAGTTCGGTCCCCGGCCAGGGAGTGACTCACAGGGCGCCACTGACCTCTCCTGTCTCCTTGCTCTTCCCCTCAGCAGTAGATTTCACTCAATCCAGCTGTTCTGCTCCCCACTGTCTCTGGTGAATCCTCTCACCCCTGCACTTCTGGCCTGTACTCCAGCTCTTATATGCATATATGAGTGCATCTTTTTTTTTTTTTTTTTAAAAAGCACCTTTATAAACTTTTTGTCTCATGTAATAAAAAAAGAAATATTTTCTTTTGGCATGAATGGAAGGCAACATTTATGAAAGGGTATGCTTTTACAAAAAACAGTCTCCAATATATAAAAGACAAATATGTCTAAAACAGCACTACAGGGGAGAATGTAATGCTGAGGAATATGGTAATTTTGCGATGTGCCAAATAGTATAATACACTGAACAATTTTCATACATAAGTGATATAACAAAAAGTAGAAGATGTTCAGACTTTAACAGTTTCTACATAGACCACATATCCAAAGAATTGGCACCGACGGTCAGCCAGTCAGGCACCTTTTTCTTTTAATTTTTTTATAAAAAATGTTTTGATTTAAAAAAATTAAATTAATTTATTTATTTTCTTATATCTTAGTTCATTTAATTGTCTTAGCTAAAATTAATGAAGTTAATAGCCTACTGCCAAGGAAAGGAAGTCAGCCTTGCTGCATACGAATGCATAAGTGAGCCTCCCCGGAGATAGGCCACTTCCATCTGACTTGCAGGCTAAAGAACATGAGTGCATGTTTCTTGTTAATGCAATTAAAAACTTTGGTATCAGGCCCTCCCTGGTGGCGCAGCGGGTTAAAGCACAGCACTGAGAAGCTAAAGCCACCTCCGCATGAGTTCGATTCCCGCCTGCCCTGGAGGTGACCACAGGGCGCGGCAGACCTCTCCTGACCCGCCCGCTGCTCCCCTCAGCAGTGTACTTCGTCGATCTGCCTGTTCTGCTCCCCACTCTGTCTCTGGTGAAACCCCTCATCGCCCCTGCACTTCTGGCCTGTACCCCAGTTCTGTATGCACAAATAAATAAATCTTAAAAAAAAAAAAATCCCACAAAACTTTGGTATCAGTTTCTGGTGGTGGTAGTAGCAGTAATTGTATGTACTGATATTTTAGTTTTCTCAGAGCCATCTGCTAATTATGGATTCAAGTAGATACACAGTCCTAGATAACCTCTCAAAATATCTACAGGGTTCTAGAGAAAACCCTGCAAAAGACTGGTAACCTGTAAATCACATTCATCTGGTTTAAAATGACAACGTTCATTTTCTTAATCCTTGCTTTATGCTAGCAGAAATTTCCAAAACATAATCATGCCATTTTTTTTTCTTCTGTGAAATAAGTCAATAAGTTCTTCCATGACTTTTTTCCTGAGAGGTAAACATATATTAACTCACCATTTGAGAGGCTTCACAGAATCTTCCAAATGACCTTCCAGTTCAAGGTCTCGCCTTCTGCCACTAAACTTTGGGCATCTTGAGCCTCAGTCCTGAGCTCACTACAGTCATTTTTCTTCATGACTTCCAGCTCCTGCCTTGTTGTAAGGACTGATCCCAGGGAAGACGTGCCACGTATCTTTCAGACACTGCTAAAATGCCTCCCTCTGATAAAGCAGTAATTGGTTCACAAGGCAATACACTGCCTCCTATTTTATGTCCTCAGAGCCTGTAGTGGTTTCCAATTGCTGCATGAAAAATTATCAGAACAAGGCTGTTTAAAACAACGCCCTCTAATTATCTCACAGTTCTCTAAGCCAAAGTCAGGGGTGTAAGCAGGATGAATGTGAGATCCTGAGTGAGGTCTCACACAGCTGAAGTCAAGGTCAGTCCTCTCCTGGGTTCGTGCAAGGTGGAATTGAGGTCTTTGTGGCGGTGAAGAAAGAGGGCTCGCTCTTGCTAGACGGCAGTGAAGGGCCACTGCAGTGTCCAGGACCTCCCACACCCCTTACCCAGTGCCCACTTCCACCTCCAAGTCAACGTCCTATCAAATCCTCTTCATGATTCCAAGCTTTATGGCTTTACCTTCTGCCAACAACTGGAAATGCTTCTACTTTCAAAAGATTCACAGCATTAGATAGGATTATCTCTTCATAAGCCAGTAGCTACACAACCAAGTCGATAATTTCCCTTTCGATTGACCCCAAATCAAACCATTTGGACCTAGAAATCCCCTGCCATGTGGACCATCTAGCTCATGGTCTCCACAGACTAGGGAGTAGGAGATGAAATTAGAGGGGCAGTGGGGTGGGGGGTGGTAATGTTAGGGTCCTGCTCAGCAGACCCTGTCTCTCTGATGCTATGTATGTTCCTCAGTAGGGTCTCTGCTTGAGCATCGAACTAATTCATTGGTTCCTTGAGCACAGATCTGTCTGCATGTGCCTGTTTTTTCAGGCATCTAACATGCGTGGATTCGAGCTGGGGTAAGCACAAGGCAATGTCCACGAAGAAACAGGATTCACTTATAATAGGAATTTAGGGGAACCAATTAAGACAACAGAGCTAAAAACAACAACAACACAAAAGACAATGAAATAAATCAAAAATAGGCAATTATAAACCAGAGATGTCCTGGAGGGGAGGGAGGGAGGTACACAGGGGCTGTGGTGATGATGATGGTACACAAGTGGATTAGGAGAAACAAGTAAATGCTATTAAAAATGAACAACGGGGCCCTCCCTGGTGGTGCAGGGGGTTAAAGCACAGCACCAAGAAGCTACTTCCACATGAGTTTGATCCCCGCCTGCCCCGGAGGAGACCCACATGACACAGCAGATCTCTCCTGACTGCCCGCTGCTCCCCTCAGCAGTGTACTTCGTCGATCTGCCTGTTCTGCTCCCCACTCTGTCTCTGGTGAAGCCTCTCACCGCCCCTGCACTTCTGGCCTGTATCCCAGTTCTGTGTGCACAAATAAATAAATCTTAAAAAAAAAATGCAAAATCTAGTAAAAAAAATAAATTAAAAGCCAGTATTAATTCATGGCAAATGGTCTTTCTACCTGGCTTGTGCTGACCAGATTGTTATGACACAAGTATCTTCGAAAATAAAGAAGCTTTATTACAAATCAAACAGCAAGGAGGTAAGGGATAAACTCAAGCCTCACTTCTTGGTTTAACAAAGGGGATGAGGCTACATAGGTTTGGGGGACCAAGATTGAGGACAAAGTAGTTTTGTTTTATTGGATGGAAAACAAGGGGCAAAATAATTGTGGACTTGACTAAAACTCATTGACAACATGAAGCAATAAATAGTGGCTTCTTCAGAGATAAGCTTAGTTTTGAATTTCTGTCACCACCACCCCCATCCCGCCCGACCTCTGTATTGGCTGTCTTCTGACTCTGGCTGACCTTGAAGCTCCCCTCAAGGTTAGTTGATAAGTCTCCACACTCGGCTTTGTCTGAAGAGCAATCTCAGGAAAAGTTCAGATGAGGTTTTTTCATTTGTGTTCCAAGCTTGCAAACAATTTATCTACTTTTCTTGGTTATGGAAAGATTAAAGAAAGCTCTTACAAATGTGCCTCTTTGTCATCCTCTCTGGTAAAGGTGTTCAGTGTAAAATACATCTCAGAATTTGGACAGTGACCTTCTGAGTTGTCTCCTCCTAACAATTATTTTTGTCATTTATGCATGAAATTATCTTAAGTATCTTGTTATTTATTAATATCAACTACAGTCTCCATATTTGGTAAACAGCAACCCTTCTGGTTTACTCAGCATTGATTACTATGGAGTCTGCCAGTCAACACCGTTCCTTTAGACACATAAAACTTCACAGCCCAAAGGACTTGACTTCTCAGCTCTTTTGCAAGAGTCAATTTCTTATTTATACTTATTTATATAAGAAGCAAAAGTGCACTCCAAAGCTTCCTCTTCATTGTACTCAACTGGAAGAAGTCCTCCCTTTCCAAAATTCCCTGCTATCACGTATGGTATCATATAATCTCTTTGAAGTGAGAAAGAGAGTCCCCCATGAATTGAGTATCTTTTCTACTCCCTACAGCTGGATGTACAAAAGCTACTGAAAATCAGACCTAGGTTTGTGGTTACTTCAGTTGATGAATTCAAATGCAATGTATCCTCTCCTCCATGATTGGGACCAAAAATATCAAGTAATTATCTGACAAGATCTTGTGTCTTTTCAAGTCTGTAACTTCCTTGCTTCCCTTTACACAATCATCAGTTGTATTCTGCTGCAGTCTTTCCATTTTTCTCTTCTTCTCCTGATGCCAAAGTTAGTGTTTCCTTATCTTCCAGCCAGGACCCTTTATGCTTTATGCTCACTAGTCTTTCTCAGCCATCCCGCCCTGGCACACACAGTCATGTCCACATTGTCCTCCTGTTCTTACGTCTCCACTCTGGTGTCTGGCAAACAGCTATTTTCTCAGGTTATTCACTTTTCCTGTGAAAACTCATTTATATAGCAGTACAACTGTGATTGTTTTTCTCTAGCCCAATTCTCTTCTCTCTTTCCACTCCACGTTTTATTGTTCTCCCCCTTTCTCATTAGTGACTGAGATACATTCTTTTCACACTTGTGTCATGGCTTCACTCTTACACATTTAGGTGGTCTGAGACCAGCTCCTCTACTTTCCCTATAAAATGTCTTCACCCATTTTGCCTATCCACCATGATTTTGTCATTTGCCTTTATTTATGTCAGAGAAAGGTAAGACCAAACCTAGACTCCCAGATTGGGCACTTGTGAACAACCTTAGATCATCTCTAATCTATTTCATGGCCAATATCTGATTATTGAACTTGTTCTTTTATTTCTCTTATGTTCTTTAAATTGCATAGATTTATCAGTTCTCTTAGGTTCACAATGTAGAGAATTTCTATTTTCTTCCTTTTCTCAGAGATTAGAACATTGAATAATTACTATTTTTGATATTGAAAAAGATAACAAGCAAACTATTGTGATCAAAATATAAAATTAAACTATTATCGGCCCTCCCTGGTGGCGCAATGGGTTAAAGCACAGCACTGAGAAGCTAAAGCCACTTCTGCATGAGTTTGATTCCCGCCTGCCCTGGAGGTGACCACATAGCGTGGCAGACCTCTCCTGACCCGCCCACTGCTCCCCTCAGCAGTGTACTTCGTCGATCTGCCTGTTCTGCTCCCCACTCTGTCTCTGGTGAAGCCTCTCACCGCCCCTGAGCCTCTGGCCTGTACCCCAGCTCTGTATGCACAAATAAATAAATCTTTAAAAAAAATTAAACTATTATCTATATGGTCAAGTCTATAGTAATGCTTTTCTAATGGTCCCTGCAAATACAATTGCAAAGGTAAAACGATGTGCTATTTTAGTTTTACAAAGAACTATTTTCCCTTCTTATATAACTATTTGTAAAACTAAAACATTTTTGTTTCTCTTTATGAGGTGTGTTTCAGAAATCTCTGTCCTCTTGATAATATGTAATACCATTTCTGCATTCAGTACCCTTAAGCAAAGCTATTATCCATGTTGAGAAAACAGCAAGTTAGCATTTTTTATGTAATTCTTTGAGTTGATATGTATTGTATTTTACTTAGAGGCATTTCTTTCTTGACATTTTGTGCAATTACAGGCTGGGGGAAAAAATAACATAAAATTACCACAAGAAGGAAAATAGCATTCCTATGGCTCCGCTTGGGGTAGCGTGATGAGCAATTTTCTTTCTGACATGGATGTCATGTAACATTAGCAAAATGACCAAAAGTGACTTATTTTATTGTTTTACTAGAGTAATATAGGACTAGCTAGACATTATAAACAAGTATCTTCAATTACCAGATCACATTTGAAATATTCTTTCTTTGATGACTATATATTAATGTTGACAATGGCAAATTCTCCTCACTAATTTGTATGTCATGTATTGTCACTTTTATTCTTTTCAGACAATTTCTCTGCCATTAAATTGAAATATAATGTTTGCCAAACATTTAATTAACATATCAAGTACTTTGAATCTACTTTCTAACAGGAACCGTATTCTTACTCCTTAATAAGCAGAGGACTGTCTTCACAAAATCTCATAATCACTATGCATTGACCCTTAAGTGTCTGCAGTGAACAATGCAGAATCAATTCACATATCTGAGTTTCCAGGTTTAACATTCAAGCTGTCACTTATTTACATTTTAAGTACAATATCAAATAAATAAAAGACACGTAATACCTTGAAGACTTGAGCATAGTTGCAATATGTGAAAATGATGTTTCAACTATAAGACTATAAATGAGAAGTGAGTTTGTTCTCCAGTCACAATAAGATAAATGTCCAAGTTCAATATGATAAAAACTTGTAAAAAGTGACATGAAGGCCAAAGAAAATGCTTTACTGTGTGGTCTAGTTGGATTGTTTTCTGCTTCTGAAAGAATTAAGTTCTCCTTGTCAACAGCAAATAATTCCTTTAAAATAATATTGTAAAGACAGAAAAAAAGTATCATCTACTAATTATTATGAATATAAAAGTATGACATCATAAGAAAAGTCGTATCATCAATCACAGCATACTTTCGAGACAAAATACTAGCAGAGTTCTTCATTTGATGTATAAAACATGTATATGACTTATTAAAAGCATGCATGCACTCATCCTTCCTCCCTCCCTCCCTCCCTTCCTTCATGCATGCATAAGAAGGCAGCCAGACTTAGCAGGACAAGCTCTGTTCTAGCATGGAGGACCCACATATGAAAGAGTTGACCTCTGAGAGCCTATACTCTGCAGAGAAAGCAGAACGTAAATATTACGACCGGTAACAGATGAAGGTACACAGAATGTGAGAATGTGATTGAGAAGAGCCAGAGATAGGCTCAGAGAGATAGAGTTTTTAGTGTTAACCTTATGAATGATACATCACATACATACATTCCCTTCTCACAGACGTTCAAACTGTTTAGTATGGTAGTGCTAAATGAAGATCACTTTTAATATTTTAAAATCATGAATTAAGTGCAAAAACTTACAAAATGTTAAAATCTGAAATAGTAAAGCTTTAGTTGTCAAGCTGTAAAATCAGGTAAGAGTAGAATAATAAAACAAAGCATATGTGGCAACCCAACCTGAACAATGCAGAGCTTTATAACACAAAAGAAAAACAGCGCCATGACAGAAAATATTTTCAGAAATGTATAAAAAGGGCAGAGGGAAGAAAGCGGGGAGGGAGGCAGGAAGGGAGCAAGGGAAGGACATTCTCAGAGACCGAAAGCCTCAGCCTGTTCTCCGGGGGCTGAACTGCCTTCCCCAGCAGGCTGCACCGACCAGAGGCCTGTGGCCTTGAGACACTGCCTGGCTTTTCCGCTGGCCACTGAGTTATCTCACTGGAAGCTCCCTCCATTCCCAGGCCACAGGATCCAGCTTTTGTCAGAAAGAAAGGCTTCCATTTTAGAAACTTAAGAATCCTCCATTATCTTTGCAGACTGGACATCCTAAATCTTAGTATGTTGAAACCCACAAGAGCAAAAGAAATACATCAAAACTTTTCTCATGGAACCACAAGCCAATCTCCTTTTTTCAGTTCTTACAACTAAATCAGGAACATTGTGAGTTCTCTTTATTTACCCCCTGTGTTTTAAGCTCCAGTGAATACTGCCTAAATTGATTGTGATATTAGTAGAGATCCTTTAAGCCGGGTTTAAGTCTTGATTTATACTTTTAATTATATATTGCTTCCTGAAATAGTCTCATTAAATGCTGAGTCCACGAGTTTATCTTTATGAAGTATTTCAAACAGTAGCTAAGCCTTTTAACCCTCAAGGAAATAGATAAAAGAGTGGAATCTGGAAAATTTGAAATATATTTATAGTGCATATCTTCAGCATTTACATTTCTGTAGAAAGCTGCAATATTTTCAAAACTAATATTTTCGGGATTACATGTTATTATTTTCTTTTTGTGTGAAAGTTTTCCAATTCAGATAATTGGAACATTTAAAACTTTTTCATGTTGTCTTAACCAAAATCACCAATCTTGTTCTCTTAGTTTCTTGAGGGTTCCCATACAGGATGACATTTTGAGTGTCTTTATACAACAGATATTTATTTGATCATTTTTTCAGACACTACAAGTTTAAAATCAAGGTTTGGCAAGAGTCTGCTCCCTGCATCCAAGAGGATCTTATTCTGCCTCATCTTAATGGAGGTAACTGCTACACACCCGGGTCCTTCACCTTACACAAAGCACAGCTATGCAATCCTATGACTTAGGATTCTGTGTGTTCTTTTCTTATGAAACCTGCCATGGGATTTAGGGTTCATGAAACCCAGCATGACCTCAGTTTAGCTTAACTAACTATATCTAAAAAGACTTTTTTTTTTAATTTCTGAATAAAGTCATACTATGAGATCATAGACAGACTGGACTTTCTTAAATCTAGGATATTCTTATTCCAGTGTACCCACCATCTGTAGATAAAATAAAAAGATTAAGACCTTTAGAAATTACATTCCTGACAGTTTTAAAAATGCATTGGTAGGCTCTCTCTGGTGGTGAAGCAGGTTAAAGCACAGCACTGAGAAGCTAAAGCTGCTTCATCATGAGTTCGATCCCCGCCCCGAGGTGGCCCACATGGCGCGCCAGACCTCTCCTGACCTGCCCGCTGCTCCCCTCAGCAGTGTACTTCACCAGTTGGCCTATTCTGCTCCTCACTCTGTCTCTGCTGAATCCTTTCGCTGCTCCTGCACCTCTGGCCTGTTCCCCAGTTCTGTGTGCATAAATAAAATCTTTTTAAAAAGTGCATTGGTGTGACCCAGAAATTCCATTCTTAGTTACCTACAAAATGCAAAAACCTTGACTTAAAGGAATATGCACACTCCAGGGCTCTCTGCAGCATGATGTACAATAGCCAGGTTATGGAAACATTCTCCATGTCCATGGACAGAAGAGTGGAGAAAGAAAATGTGTGTGTGTGTGCTTGTGTGCTACTGTGCTATAAAAATGAATGAAATCTTGTCATTTGTAAACAGCAAGGCGCACAGGATTAGAAGGGATGGTGAGAAGGAGAAAGACAAATGTCAAATGATTTGACTCATATGTAAGATACAGAGAAACACAATAAAGGAACAGCAAAAAGTAAACCAAAACCAACCCTAAAAATCTGGCTGTAGATTTGACGTTACCAGGGAGAGACTGAGTAGGAAGGTCCACTGGACCACTGTGGGGATTGCAGGGGTTTGGTTACAACATGTGAAGATGTGTGAGCTGATATCCCTAAATCAAATGCAGTATTGTAAGCGTCAATAAAAATAGCATGATGAAGAAGAAAAATAGCCTAAAAAATATGTACCCATTGACCACTTTAGAAAAATTAACTATCCACAGCAATATTTTTTAGTTGAGAGATAGGATCATTTTCAAACTAAAAATTATATTTCTGTACATTTCAATTCTAATCTCCATATCCATTTTCTCTTTGAGTACCTTTAGAATCTCAGGCTCATGTGGTGGATGTTTTACAGGCATTTTTAAATAGAGAACCCCTTGAGTGGTAGGGCCTGTTTTATTCATTTATACACCCAGAATTCACAAGATTTCCATATAGGGCAGGTGTTGCATATATATCTGGCATGAATATGCTAATGAGTGATGGAACAGTGACAGTTTATTGTTCTGGCCTCTCTTCCACTATCAGCACAACTATTTTTCTTTCTCTTGTTGAAATGGATAACACTCAATGTAGTTCAAACTGTTGATGCTCTAAAACAAGCCATGGTTTTAGTCATTATGCAATTTAATTACCAAATTAAATGTGAGCATGATGATATTTTTCAAATCTGTAGTTACATTGCCAAACTGCAACATCAGCAACCATTAATTATCTTTGAGTGCATGTGTTTCTAAGTACTGAACCTAGTTATGATTGAGTGGCAATACAGTGCTCTTCTCTGTGGGTTTTTAATCTCCTCCCTAACCTACTGGGCTCATCCTGCTGTCATTCGCTAATGTTGGTCCAAGTCTTCATGAGTTGAATTTTTCTTGATTTGGTGTATATATGTTTCCAGTTTTTTGGACTCCAGTAACTGATCAGGAAACAGAGAGTCAGGTCTTGCAAGAACCTTCCAGATGATCTGAAATCCACTTGGATCACTGCACCAGTTGACATTAGTCAAAGGAGTTATGCACTTGACATGTGAAAACATAGCAGTCTGCTAGATATTACTTACTAGGTAGTAGTATGAAAACGTCTCAAACTGGTTGGTAAATTCTCTGACTTTATATGTAGCAACATTTTTATGTTCTTATTATTCACATAGTTTTTCACCATAATATACATTTACTTGCCAAGAGCTATAGAAATTCCATATGAAAAGTGGTCCTATGATGCTTTAAATTTTAGCATGTGTAGATGTATTAATACATTTATAGATCCTACACTTATAGATGTATGTAATATATAGGAGGCCATATATCTATATATACATACATATTCATGATACTTAGTTCAGGTTATGGAGACAATGCAAAATTGAAGACTGTACACACTGTAAAATAACTATCACAAAAACTTAAACTGAGAAAAGAACCAGTCATTAATGAAGTGTGTGTACAACACATAAGAATTCAGTGCTGGCAACAGAAGAAAACAGCTTACTCACATAAGCAATTAACAAGAGAGAATGTCTAGAGTTCTGTGATGGAGAAAAGTGCTTGAAAGAGACTTGTATATGGGAGATTAGGACCAAATGTGGATTTTAAATTTGATTCTTTAATATAACTGAGTCAGGATAAAGATTAGTCTTAGGAGGACATTCCAAGGTCATAGTTTATAAGAATGAATAGTAAATATTTCCAAAAGTCAAGGATGACCACAGCCAATAGTATCAGCTGCTATCCCCTTTGATTACAAGAGTTTACTGAATGGACCTAAAGAATTAGAGGCATTTGTTGTTTACTATTTTGAACAAATCATTGCAATGAAAGACAAAAAAAAAAAAAAAAAAGCACTACAGTTGAATATTTTTTTCAGTCCTCTATTCTGACTTTGGGGTGCCAAAACCTTCCAAAGGAGTCTCTGAGCTTCCACAGATGGGATAATTGATTTTTAAAAAAGGACCCAGGAGACATACCCTAATGTGTGAAATGAATTCAGTAGAAGCAAGAGATTAATTATCTTACTTGTCTATGAGATCTTAAAAATCAAGCATTCTGCCATAAATTTGGTTTATTGGGCAGGCAGAGATATGTGCCCCATTGTTCAAATTCTAACATAAAACCATGCATTCAGAACATGTCAAGGAGAAAACCAATTAAGCTGTATTGCAAGCAAATGAGCTGTGAACCTAGTCCAGAAATAAGAAGAAAAAAAATCATGTAGTGACAGAAATACGAATGCATGAAAGATAAGAATGTTCAGAAATACAAAGGGTAATGTCCAATTCATATTTTTCAGTTGCCTATTTAAGGCACTAGAAGTTCGGTTGGCCCAAGAGGTTATTCGATTTTATTTCATCGTTAAGAGCAATTTAGTTTTACTTCTAAATTCTGGGAAGTCTTATGATGGAGAGTTAGAATTAAAACTTGATCTCAATCAGTCTCTCTCTTTCTCTTTGTCTTCTTCTTTTGCTTTAAGAGTGCAAACCAAAGGAAGAACTTTATCACCTATTTAAAAGAATGAACCTAGACATGGCATCATTTTGATGTTAGTAAGCAGGTCCCATGGCCCAAACCTTCTGCCCTTAGAGGAATGAAGGGAAAGGCCATTCTGCTTCCTCCACATCCTTGCTGGCCCTTGCTGTCTGTTCGGCTGTAGTCTTCGGGTGAGTCACATGATAGCTTTGATTTGCATTTCCGTAATGATTGTGATGTTGAGCAACTTCTCTTGTACCTGCTGGGCCCCTGTCTGGATTTGGGAAAATGTTAGGACCTTGTCCATGTTTAAATCAGCCTTTGTTTTCTTTCTTTTTTTTTTTTAATGTCTTGCTATTGAGTTAAGGCTTCTTTATGTATTTGGGATATTAAACTCCTTCTCAGATAATTTTTTAAATATGTATTTATTTATGCATACAGAACTGAGATGCAGACGAGGTGCAGGGTCAGTAAGAAGATACACAAGAGACAGAGTGGGGAGCAGAACAGGCAGATTAACGGAGTACACTGCTGAGGGGAGCAGCGGGGAGACAGGAGAGGTCTGCGGCGCCCTGTGGGTCCCCTCCCTGGTCTGGGATCAAACTCATGATGAGCGGCTACCGCTGGCTTTTTAGTGCTGTGCTTTAACCAGTTGCGCCACCAGGGAGAGTCTGACTCTGATATGCAATTTGAAGATCTACTCTTATTCCCCCAGTGGTTGTCTCCTTTGCTGTGCAGAAGTCTGCCAGTCCTGCTTGTTGATTTGTGCTCCTGTTGTTTGTGCTTTTGCTGTCATATCCAGGAAGTGGCTGCCAGGCCAGCCAAGGAAATCTGACCCTTACATTTTCTTATCAGAGCTTCATGGTTCAGGTATTGTGTTTATGATGAAATCACTTAGGTTTTTTTTTTTTTTTCTTTTTTTGTAAGTGGGCTTATGATGGGGTCCAATTTCTTTCTTCTACAGGAAGCAATCACATGAGTTTAATGAAAAATCTTTCCCACTCTCACAGCTTAGATGAGACGTCTGACTGAATCTTAGGATACTCTGAGGTTTCTGAAGCTTCAGCAAAGCCATCCTTGTGCTGTGGCTTTTGCAGACTCTGGAACAACAAATTGTGTGTTACTTTATGTAGCTAAGATTGTGGAGGTTTGTTATGCAGTAATAGATTTATTTTGGAATCTAGAAGTTATAACCTATATTGCTGCTCTAACAAATAACTACAAAGTGAGAGTGGCTTTGGAAAGAGGCAATGGACAGAGGCTGGGGGAGTTTCCAAAAGCATGATAGGAAAAACTAACTTGCCTTGATCTGGTAATTATAAATCAGAACTTTGAGGACATTGTTAAGGATGGCTCAAAATTAAGTGCCGAAATAAATGAAATTGTCTTCAACCATCAATGGAAACAACTGCTTTACTGGAAGAAACAAAAGAATCGCCAGGGAGTTAGAAGAAATGTACAGTGAACCAGCGGACAGCCATGTCTTTGTCCCATCACCCAATGCATACTGCTTGCTGACACTGAGCGGGGAAGAGAAGCAACGAGTGAGCCTCGAATACACAGGACTGGTGCTCCATACACAGGACTGGTGCTCCACCTGGCAGGACATCTGACATTCACAACAACACTGAAGACACAGTTGAAGTTACAATAATTCAACAAGTAGAAAGAAATAGGCTCAAACAATAGGCATCAACTTTGAGAAAGGTATTGGAGTCTGATATAGTAATTCAAAGAAGAGGTAGCTCCTTGTTAGAAGAAGCAACTGGCATACGTTATCCAATTGACCTTCATAATTTAGAAGATAAGCTAGCTTCAATATCTCTCAATCAATTCCCTTATTTGTTGATTTTAGTTGTTCTCACAACTGTTACAGTACTTTCATGCATGTCAGCTACCTTGAGGGTACTGAGAAAGAGACTGATACATTAAGTTGTTATGAAGGGTTTGTTCCAATGGAACTAATTGTGCCTGATCTTCCACTGACCTCATTGTGTGTTAAAAACTATCTATCATCATTATATCAAACCTGAGATACAGGTTTTTATTTTTTACCGATATGACCTGCAGGGTGTATTGACTTATTATCACTGCAAACTTTCAGCTTCAGCTTCGTGAACTTGACTTCAATTTTCGCTCTGACCTGGGCTGTCCTCAAATAATGCTCTCTCTGTTCTACTTGGTTGAATAGACTTTATTGGTGATTGCTTCTTCTGAAACAACAATTATTATTTGTTTTTGTCTTTTAAAAACCCTAAGATTGGCCCTCCCTGGTGGCGCAGCGGGTTAGAGCACAGCACTGAGAATCTGAGGCCACTTCCGCATGAGTTCGATTCCCGCCTGCCGCCTGCCCCGGAGGAGACCACATGGCGAGCCAGACCTCTCCTGGCCCGCCCACTGCTCCCCTCAGCAGTGTACTTCGTCAATCTGCCTGTTCTGCTCCCCACTCTGTCTCTGGTGAAGCCTCTCACCGTCCCTGAGCCTCTGGCCTGTACCCCAGTTCTGTATGAATAAATAAATAAATCTTAAAAAAAAAAAAAAGCAACAAGTTAAACACAAAAACAAAAACATTAAAAAAAAAAAAAACCCTAAGATTATCCCTTGTTAACAATTCCAACATTGATATGTGAGTGTGATACTTGTGTATCATAAATTACAGCAAATAGGACAGGTGAAGGGCCTTCATTATTTTGCCCACTGATCCTCTAGCTCATACTTCCAAGAATGCCCTCCCGACACTGAATGTCTGCTAGAGAAGTACTATTGAAGCATACACATTATGATCATTCCCTCAAGTTATAATGCAGATATTTTGAACAGAGACAATAACTTTTTATATTCATCAAGCATTCAATTATTTTGTGTGTGTCTAAACCACCCAAGTGAGCAGTCATGGTATATGAGCATTGCCCATCTTTGGGTGATTTTGAAATAAAGTTGCAGTTCAAAATGTTTATCAGCTTTTAAATTAGGAAAACATGGCTGCCCTGGAAATTCCTTCTTATTAACTCAACAACGAAAGTACCAAATCCCAAATAAAGACAATGTACATAAAACTTCACTAATATACAATTTATTACTCTATATGCATAGTAGGTGGGGTAATTTTATGACCTTAGCTAAGTATGAATTGTGAAGAATCTTGTAGACATATCAGGGATTTATATTTTACAACATAGTCCACTGAATTAAAATAGAAATTGAGCTATAAGTAGGATACACACTGTAAAAGAAAAGTATTAAACACAGTATAGAGCTTTGTGGTGTATTCAAATTACATCCTGCATTCTATTCCTATGCCACTATATTTACAGCTAAAATTATTTGAAGTATACAAAATAATTAAACTGTGTTCAATTCTGGGTACCTAAATAATATTTATTTTCTATATATTCTTTGGAAATGATAAAAAGGAAAATTATTATATATTTGATTTAAAATTAAAAACAAGGAAAACATTTCTTTAATGTAATTAAATTTACATATGTATATGTATGTAAGTACACATTTTGTGCATTATGAGATTACTAGTGCTCAATTAAGGGGGTACCCATACCCCAAACTGCTAAGACCCTTAAAAGGGTCTTGCCATTCACACACACATTAGCAAAGGAAGCAGACATTTATGTAAAATATTTTTAATGGTATCGGTGTACAAAGAAAGAAAGAAAATTAAAAAAAAAAAGATCTGAAGTTAACAGTTTTCCCAATACAACTCCCAATACAAGCATCCTATCTCCTTGAAGGCAAATACCCAGCCAAACAAGGAGCCTGAACAGGGGCTGGGGCTGGACGCTTGCCTGTGTACTAAGGCACCTTCTGGCAGGGAGCAGCAGAAAGGGTTATGCAGGTGTTAGAGATTTGGAACAGAAGAACAGACTCAAAAGTCAAGGTGCACTCCACACAGATCCACCATGGAGTCAGGGTAACGGCCTAAGGCAGAGATGCAGCTTGAGGATGAGTCTCTCACCCACACATATCCTTCTAAGTGTCTCCAAATGTCTTTCATCCCTGTGTCTCCTCCTAGTCGTTATATAACTCCACCTGCATCCTACCCAGCTTCCCCCCATCTGGGGAGCCCACTTCATGGCATACTAGGGCCTGTAAGCCAGGGCACCGGCCTGTGAGTGAGGGAGTGAGGAGGTGGGGACGCGCCTCTCCTTAGTGCTGTCTTTTCATAAGATCATAGTAGGATTATGATAAGATGATAAAAATCAGGTATGATGCAGCTGATAATAGTTTAGCTTTTAATATTACAAGTCATGTATAAATTTTGTGTTGCTCATCTGTATATAAAATCAAAAGTGTTTGACAATTTATTTTAATTTTAATAATATTCTTTAACCAATTGTATGTTAAAATACTCCTGAAATGAGATCTTTCATTAAACATACAACAAAAATACATTGAAATGTACAGAGCGCTTTCAAATCAAATTTGAAAACACAGAGAAAAAACTCACTTCATCTATTAATATTTGCAAAGAATTTTCAAAACATGAAAATCATTTTCAGATAAAACAAAAATTATATCCAGAAATAACTAAGTAAAACAGGTAACAAATTCTGAAAGTTTTAAACATATTTTGGTTGCTATTTAATTATACTGTGTTTGTATTAAATAAACTCTCTTTCTGGTTTTCAACTATAATTCTTGTCTGAAAATTGTAGACATTTCATTTAAGCATTCTAAAAGGAGTTAAGTTATATGCTTAGCTGAAGGAAAAGGGTTTTAGTGTCTCAAAAACAAAATTTTGTGGGTTTTTTGTCATTATTTGTATTAAGATGATGAAATATGTTGTGTTTATGATCATGAAGCTGAAATAGGCATTATGTTTTGGTGATAGATTTAACTGATATAGAATAGTTTCTTAATTACAAATATAAAGCTTTCTTTAATGCTTTAGAAAGATCAAAGTCTATTGACAACTATTTGAACCTCTTTTCCCTAAAACATTAAAAACCAAAAATACCAATTAACCTTGCGGGGTAAGAGTAAAATCACATTGAGTCCAAAAGAAATTCTTCTTGAATTCTAAACCATAGCATAAATATTTATGCATTTATGTTACATGGCATTTTCTAAGATAAA
>NW_004567108.1:3970235-3980921 GCF_000260355.1 Condylura cristata | reverse complement strand
CAGATCAAAGATGTACACTGCTGAGGAAAGCAGCAGGGAGACAGGAAAGATCTGCCGTGCCACGTGGATCATTTCTGGAGCCGGGGACTGAACACGCACTGAAGCGGCTGTGGCTAGCTTGCATTTGTGTCCTCACCCTGTTGCGCCACCAGGGAGGACCTGGTGCGAGTATTAACTGAACTGAATGTGTAACATGTGTAAAGTAAAACCTCGCATTGTCATGCACAAACAAAAGCATTGCATTCATTGGCTGTCATGTTTCCAGGTCTAAGTGCCAGTCAGATGTTACAGACATAGGTGAATTCACATCTCTGGTAATATAACTGCTTCAATCCATTAAATTTCTTCAAAAACCTACCTATTAACCTCTTAGAAGACATTTTTTTTTTAATCTCAGAATACAAACCTCAAACGTGAGAATTTTTCACCAACACATTTATCAAACTGCTATTTTGATCACCATTACCTGCACACATGAATACACTCTCCAATACACAGATTCTAACAATCAAGATAACTAAGCTGCCATCATATAAGTCATTTTCTAAGGATATATTCATTAAGAATTACATATTTGGGGGCAAAGGATTCAGATAATTATATTTCTAATAGGATTTCATGCAGATAATATGGACTAATTTTAAGACAGATTTGGTCACACAATATGTAAGAAAATATTAATATATTTTATAAGATGGTTTATTTCCTTCCGACTCCTGTATTGATTTGTAACATCAAGGTGGTGGATGATAGGGCATTTAAAAATAATATGCCATTGCATTAAAATGGTGTAAAGAAATAAAAAATCAAGGACATGTTTCATAGAAAACTGTATAGGAGGCTCATGAGCAGAGGAAAGGGGAGATTAATCGCACAAATAAATCAGCAACAGCCTGTGCCTGAGAAACTCCTCTGGCAGATATACTGGTGGAAGCCTGTTCTTAAATATTGTGTTAGTCTCCCTCACCTGTCCACACATGGAGGAGTGAGGCTTGAATTCAGGAGCACAAATAAGGAGACAGAATAATATCACTGCAGTTCCAGGAAACTAGAAATGCAAGAGGGACACCAGGTTTGCAAGTGCATCAGGAATGATGGGTTTTATCTTTTTCTTCTTGCATATTACTTCCCAGCCTAAGCAGAGAAACCATCTACCATTTTGTTCTTAATTTAGAAAAAATTACTTTAATTTCCCCTTTTGGTATTATTTCTTTTTCCCTTCTCTTTATACCAACTGGCCTTTAAATTATGATCTATGATCTTAACATCTGATTTAATTTTTTCCCCATAAAGGGCAGTTTGAGGAAAGTTCATATTGTTTAAGGAAAGTATATCTGCCTGTGTTGAATATTTTCCTTTTATTTCTAACTTTCTGACATAAGTTAAAATAAACAAGTCATGACTCAAACTCACTTCTCTTCCAAGCTTAATTCAGACCACTATCATTGGTACAAAATGCAGTATCAGAATACAATGCTAACCCTTGGTCCATATGCATCAAAAATGACGGTGCTCATAGTTTACAATATTACAAATATCACATGTTAGGTCTCTTCACTTTGCTAAGTGAAATTTATAAAGATTATAAATGTGTCAGTAGTTAGCAGTTTGCTATGGAAATTGGTGGCCTCATAGAGAGAGAAATGTTAAGTGATAAACTTCATAAAAGAAAAAAAATACATTAAAGAAAGTTGATATTCATTAAAAGAAGTAGCCCTTTCAGAGACAAGAAAATATCAGATGATATCAAAACAGAAACAGGAATCAAGCAATATGTGTGAGCGTGGATTTCAGCTGGAGAAACTTAAAAAGTGTCTTTAATAAAATATCAGGGCCCTCCCCGGTGGCGCAGCGGGTTACAGCACAGCGCTAAGAAGCTAAAGCCACTTCTGCATGAGTTCGATCCCCGCCAGCCCCGGAGGTGACCACAGGGCGCGGCAGACCTCTCCTGACCCGCCCGCTGCTCCCCTCAGCAGTGGACTTCGTCCATCTGCCTGTTCTGCTCCCCACTCTGGCTCTGGTGAATCCTCTCACCCTCCGCATCTCTGGCCTGTACCCCAGTTCTGTATGAATAAATCTTAAAAAATAAATAAATAAAAGTGTCTTTAATAAAATATCAATACTTAAAAATATCTACTAGTAAAATACAAATACAAAAATGCAAATGAGACGACTGGAGGAAAATATGACCATAGGAAGCTGCTTGTGAAATGGTCTGTGGCCATCTCTGCCCCAGCAGAGTCACTCAAAAGTCCTGCGTGCGCTGCCCCACTGAAGACGCAAACACGGAGCCCAGAGTCACAGCCACCGCCTGCAGAGCCCCCTTCATGGTCAGGATTCTATGCACCAGTTCTGACACAGAGGCCTCCTGAATGTATCTAATGCACCCTCCTACTTCTTGTCTTCACCCGCGGAGGTGAGAAGATGACCAGATCCTGCTTTATATATTTTTTTAATTTTTAGAATATATTTAGTTTTTTTTTAAGTTTTATTTATTTGTGCATACAGAACTCGGGTACAGGCCAGAGGCTCAGGGGCGGTGAGAGGCTTCCCCAGAGACAGAGTGGGGAGCAGAACAGGCAGATCCACGAGGTGCACTGCTGAGGGGAGCAGCGGGCGGGTCAGGAGAGGTCTGCCGCGCCCTGTGGTCACCTCCGGGGTAGGCGGGGATCGAACTCATGCGGAAGCGGCTTTAGCTTCTCAGAGCTGTGCTTTAACCCGCTGTGCCACCAGGGAGGGCCCTATTTAGTTATTTTTTTACATCATTCTTCACTTTGCACTTTTGTTTTTTTTCATCTCGGTTGTAACCCCCGAGGACTCCCCACCATCATTCCACCCCTGTGCCTTCACCATATTCCTGTGTGCGCTTCCCACCCCAGCTTTGATCCTGTTCCCCTCCCACCCCCTTATTATGTCTCTGGTTTACAGTTGTTCGTTAATTTTCCTTTTTCCTTTCTGATCCCGAGATACTGCTTCTAAAACAGAGGTTGTCACAGAAAGCTCACAATGATTTTGCGCTGTGTACTCACCCGGCCTTTCCCAAGGATAAATAAGGAATGTCCTCTCTGGGGGCCACACAGCTGACTCTTTCTGGCTGGCTTTGGGCTACTCCTCACCTTTGATCCTGAAAATAAAGCTCCATATGAGCCTTTCTGTATTTCAGCAGTGATTATTTCATTCAATACAGAAATAAGAACGAAGGGAGATGCACTATAAATACAGATTTCAGTGCCTCTAGTTAAGAAAATCAACATTTCTAAAAATCAGAAATAGTGGCCCTCCCTGGTGGCGCAGCGGGTTAAAGCGCAGCACTGAGAAGCTAAAGCCGCTTCCGCATGAGTTCGATCCCCGCCTGCCCCGGAGGTGACCCACACGGCGCGGCAGACCTCTCCTGACCCTCCCGCTGCTCCCCTCAGCAGTGTACTTCGTCGATCTGCCTGTTCTGCTCCCCACTCTGTCTCTGGTGAAGCCTCTCACTGCCCCTGAGCCTCTGGCCTGTACCCCAGTTCTGTATGCACAAATAAATAATTCTTTTTAAAAAATCAGAAATAGTTTAAATTATAAGCTAGTTCATAAATAAATGTAAAACATAGAAGCAAAATTATTAATGAACAAATAGTTGATACTTAATATTATAACTATTTCATTTTAAATTGCTACGGTAATAAACTGTACTCAAGATCATTTTTCCATATGAAAATATCAAACAGTCTCAAATGAAGCTTTGTAATATATCTTGCCTTTGAAGTTGTTTCCTTTACAAAATCCGGAGTACTTAGTGACAAACTAAAATTTCCCCAGAATTATAGATCATTTAGAAAAATCACATCATGTAATAGTAATTCATGTGCAGTATTATGAAGCAGAAATACACATTGTATTGGTAATATAATTATGTCATATGAATTGTATTAAATTATAAACAGTGAAGCTGTATGTGTTTTTTTACCAAGATGGGAATTAACAGATATTTGTGTTAACATAATAAACACTGTCTTTTAAAAGTTTAATAGTAAATCTTATGCAGTGTGTGTTCTTTAGAGATCCTAGTTAATAAAATCACATTGCAAAATTTAGATTGCTTGGTGGTAACTATGATTTTTCATGGGAAACAAGAGAGTTAGGCTTCTCATCCCCTTATGTTAAATTTAATTGAATTAACTGCACAAATTATATTGAATGCTAAATACAGGGAGAATAATGAATAAACCAAAAGTCTTTAATCTAGTATGTGTGATAAGGGATATATTCTGATGGAAATGTTTTCAAGATTGCATTATTCTTAATATCTTCCATTCATTTTGAAATTCTTTATTGACTTTTTAATAATTATATATGTTGGGTAAAATTGTTGTCAAGTTTCACTTTGTTCACATCAACCAGAAGACTACTTAAAGAAAAAAATGAAAATCTTACATAACTGAGTGGGAAAATCTTCTCTTTAATACATAAGATTGCAACTGACGCGAACACCTTCATTCTCATGCCCTGTCCCTCCTAAAAGACATAGATGCTTCATGTAGTTTCTCTTCAGTGAGACCATGCTATTGTTGGAAGTTTCATTTCATTCCATGCTTCCTGTGGTTTTCCAAAAACTAGCAAGTTGGAATATATCAATGCTGTCTCAATTGTAGTGAAGTTGGTGATTTTATAAGGCTTCCATCACCTTCATCTCTTGGCTTATCTGTTGCCTCTTTGTGGCCTGATCTTTATGTCTCTTTCTACCAGTCTGTCTCCTTTGATGAGGGGCATAGTCCTCATTATTTTAAGTCATACTTTGGACCGTTCTTCTCCAACTCCATTGTTGGCAACAATTGAGCATTTTGTTTTCTCTTTTACCCTTTTTAGACAACTGCTGCATCAACTATAATTTTATATTTCTGACTTCTCTATGACAAGTTGAGTAAGTATACCCTCTTGTTGACTCATTTGTGTAGCCGTGTGCCTCTATAGAAGAGCAAAAGATAAGCTTAACGAATCATCATCAACCAAAATTGCATCATGCAATTAAAAAAACTGTCTCCATTTTTGAAGAGTTATTTTCTAAACTGATGTATCTTTGAAAATGAGCTGCAAACACTAAGCAATCTTTACTGTCACAAAGCAGCTGAGAAGTTAAAACTCAAGAACTACATATTAACACCAAGAATATGCGGCATATTTTGAACTAGTAGTATTTTTGCTTAAATTCCTGGGCTGTAGATAATGTAAGAAGTAACATAAATATATTATTTTAGACCTCTAAAATATATTCTAAGATATCCTGAATAAAGCCATCCTCAGAAAATTTAAATATTTGTTGTTTACTAAAGAAAATAAACTGACAAAAAGCTAGTTGAAAGAATATTATCACATAAGTAAAGAAAACATAATGGGTCAATTATTTCCATATTCTAGGCCAGGTGAAAATGCTTATTCATCAGAAAGTACTTGTTATTGATATTTATACAATCAATCTTGGAAGGGAAAAAAAAACACTAAGAGTTTAACGTGTTTAAAAATAGCAAATATCAACATGAACATATTCAGTAAGTTCTCACATAGTCTGATTATATATACTACAAAATTATAGACCGGCACCTCTGATTATTATATCTCTAAGTTAAAATCATTCTCATTGTAAAAATTACTGAAAACAAGCCAACGGTGGTGAAATGAGTGTGAGAGTCTTTGCAATAATTAACACTTTTGGGGCATTGGAAGTTTCAAATGACGATACCAAAGTATTGGGGTTGTTTTAGATTTTATATTCTGCGATCATCCCAGATTCTGTGTTGTGTGATTATAACCATTGTTGATAAGCTGAGCAACAGATTCCCTTAACTATGTGGAGAGATGAGGCAAGGGTACAGCTTCCATGAAGGTGCTTATCTTGGGTCTACTAGTTTATCTCAAGACCTCTTTCCAGAACAGCCAGGAGAGGTCCAGAGAAAAGACAGACATCTGCTGATGGCTGATTATCAGTCACTGTGTGGAGTCCTTTCTCATGATTCAATAATGTCACTGCGACTATTCCTAACACTTCACCATTGTTAGTAATTCTGGGAATTGACAAACTGTTTCTTTCTTATTATATTGTGAAACTCTTTACCTCAATTTTCCCAGACCTTGTCTGAAGTCCTGTAAATCTCTCTCTCACTTAAAGCACCAATTTTGCACACAAAAATGCACCATTTCCTGAGGCAATTCTCAACAGAGCAACAAGGTTACCTCCAAAAGTGAACTCTGATTTCACAAGTTCTGAGATTAATTTAGCACCATCTTTTGTCATGTGACCTGAGAACAGAGACCTAACTTACCTCAGATGCTCCACTTAAGTCACCCACATAAATAACAACAAGAAACAAGACGCTGTAATAGTGGCGTAAGGTTATAGACTCCACAGGTTCACACTCGTTCCTCTTTCTTAGATCAGACAGGGCACATATCCATCACTGAACTGAATCATTTATCCTTATTTTTACTGTACTATAATCACCTGACTGCGAAACCAAGGAACTGTGTCCTGGAACATCAGAAGAAAGCTGTACTTCTCCAGTTTAGGGATACTTGAGGGACTTAATTAGAAACCACACAAATTGTGAATATGCTCTTTTTCCTGTTTCACAAGGACACACTTATTCTGAAGAATCTATATGACCTTCATTCATTATGCCAGCTTAATTACCAAAGTTGATTTAATCCTAACTGTTTCATACCTCAATTTGTAGGCTTGAAACAAACTCTTAAAAACTACTAGCTTAACATCTGATCATTTCATCATAGTTGATGGCTTAGAGAGGAATTGGTGAGTCTTGTTTCCACACGGTGCTGATGGTGTCATCCATGAGTATTTGACTACACTTACCTGAGCTGCAAGGTCTAAGAGGTCTGTCACATGCCCAATGTATTGGCAGAGATAGCTGGAAGCTGGGTTCTCATCATTGCTTTTATCCATGTGATATGGAATAGTCTCGTCCATGGGGTCTTAAATATTCTCTATCCAGTCTCCACCACAGAACATTGTATTTTATAAATGTAGGCTTATCTTTAAAAGATCATGGAAGAGATGCTGACTCTGTTTGTTCTACTTGTCAAAGCTGTCCTAAGGTCAAAGAAAATGGGAGTAAGCCAAGTTCTCATGGACCCCAAGTCAAACAACCTGTGGCTATTTCTGACCACCACATACATCTTTCTTAACTTTCTTGACTACTGTGGCAACATTTAATCATCTTAATAGCACCTCTTTTTATTTCCAAAATTGTTGAATGCAAAAGTTTGCATTTAAAATATCGATGGCTGGCCCTCCCTGGTGGCGCAGCGGGTTAAAGCACTGCACTGAGAAGCTGAAACCACTTCCGCATGAGTTCGATTCCCGCCTGCCCCAGAGGTGACCACATAGTGTGGCAGACCTCTCCTGACCCGCCCGCTGCTCCCCTCAGCAGTGTACTTCATCGATCTGCCTGTTCTGCTCCCCACTCTGTCTCTGGTGAAGTCTTTCGCCACCCCTGAGTCCCTGGCCTGTACCCCAGTTCTGTATGCACAAATAAATAAATCTTAAAAAAAAATATCGATGGCTAGGAATTCTCATTGAATTACAGCAGCTAATGCTTGGGAAGCTCTTCTTCTTGGCAGCGAAACGTAAGGCACAGAAGTTAATTTAGCTAGAGAGTGCAGAACCCAAAGAAAAGGGTACGTGGAAAGAAATCTTCAGCTCTAACTCCCAGAAGCATGGTTTCCGCCATCACAGTCAATACTGAGATAATCTTCTTCCACGGCTCCTGCCTCATGAGCACTGTTCTGACGGCCTCCCTGGCACCCCATTGCTCACTGTTGGGGGAGGCATTATTTGCCCTAAGTAACATAAGTTGCCTTAAGCCATGGCACTGACAATGGACAGATCAGAGTGACAGCAGTTGAATCAGGTCCAAAGTATCACACTAAGTAACATAGAAAACAAGGGTTGATAGGACACAACAAAGGCTGAAGTATTCCTGGTGTTCACTGGCAGATGCGATCAGTTCATTGCAGTAATTTTTGTATTTGGCAGGGGAATACGAATACATGCATATGTATGATATATGTATAAATTCTTATTTATAACCTAGGTAGAATTTCAAACATGCAAACCCATGCAAACTATAGAAATTCACGCTAAAATCTTCATCCTACTTAAATTCTCCATGATTTGCTCTATGTGTAAATTAAAACATCTAGCATGAGACCATGATACTGGGGCTTAACTTTATGAGGAATTTGGAAATATGGAAAGTAATTCAGAGAGGAATTGTGAGTGGAATATGTTAATTACTTGGTGACATTCATCATCTCAAAAACAGATTCATTAATAAGATGAAAGTTATATGAAGGTAAACTATTCCATGAAAATGTTTTCTAATAAATTCCTGCTTAAGCTATCTTTTATTAATTAACATTATGAGTTTTACTATTTTGGCTCATATATACATTTTAAGCTATTCAGCTTGTTTCCAGGGATTAGAATTACAGACTTTATAATTTTTTACACCCATAGACAGTGAATTGTTCCTGATAGTTTTATCCATTTGACTGTATTCATAGTTTTGAAATAAAATGCTCAGCATGTATCTTTGTACTTTTACAAGTAGCAGACACTTTAAAACAAAATAGTACTGATACCACTGTAAACTCATGTTTCAACTTTCCTTTTTCAACTCAGTACTTAGCTTGAAATCTAGAAGTGGCTTTCATCAAAGCATAATAAACAAGAAGGCACTGAATCCAGCATTGATAAGTGTGGGAGAACTTGTAGCAAAATGACATCTTTCAAACATTGCTGATGGGCAGATAAATTGATAAAACTGAAAAAAACAACATGGAGAATCTTAAAAAAATAGAAAATCATTCCACTCATGCATATTTATCTGAAGGTTAAGAAAACACTTAACGCAAAGAGATATATGCATCCCTATATTCATCACCAATTATTTACAAAAGTCAGTAATTGGAAACAACCTCAGTGCTGATCAAATAATGATGATCAAATAATGATGAGGTATATATCTATAATGGAATACTACTCAGCTGTGATAAAGAAAACTTGTCATCAATACAACATGGATGAACAGAGAGGATTTATATTTTACCAACTGTAATAAGTCAGATAGAAAGATAACAGCACCTTGTAATTTCATACATGGGCAACACATAAAGAGAAAAATAAGCTCACCAGATAATACAAAAATAAATATTAGGAAGTAAGACCAGAAAGAGGGAAGGGGGACCTAGGGTGGGTTACATAGATTAAAAGGGGTCACAACTGTATGGGAAAGGACTGAAACCAGAATTTGGTGGTGAACATAATGTAGTATAAACAAACCTATGTAATCTTTCAAGCAATGACATTTCAATTACAACAATATTTTGGAAAGGAAAATAATGGAAGCCTCATAGGAAATACTTCTATATGGCTTAATTTTAATGACTTTACTTTTGACTCATAGAAAAGTGAACTGTTTTTCTAATCCTGCAGTTCTTTCTCTCTTTTATACTCTAATTTTGCTGAGCTTTTTAAGCAATTTACTAAATGCAACTACTAGAAACCAACACATTATGTCCACAGTCTGCCCTAGAAATTCTTGGCTCAGTTCTCTCATTTTCTTAGGTATTTTCTTCTGTCTTCCAAATTTCCTGAAGTGATGATTTCTGAGCTAGGCTGCTGCTAATTAACACAAGCTACTATTTTCACATTCCCCTATCTGAGTTTTCCTAGACATGTGGCACTGGTTTCCAAAGCAAATATCAAGAATTTTAAGTTTTATAAGACAGCAGCACTCCACTGCTAATAACTGTCATTTATTCACCTGTCCCTATGGTGGAATAAATTTCTCCAATGCCTAGTATCTAAACACAGCCTGCACTTCGTCTTCAATTGTTCAATGTGAATTCCTTGGTTTTACTGGGGAAGCTTCTAGGCTCTGGGCTCTCAGCTCCGAGGTCAGGTTTGCTATACTTACTCTTCATCCTCTTCATGGTAATATTAGGTTTTCCAGCAAAGAATTAATACAGGGCAGCAGGGGACACTAAACTGACCAGGAATTCTCTACCCAAATAGTTTACAGGTTAAGGTCTGGGCTCCTCCCCCACATACAACTGTAAGACTGCTCAAGCTTAATGGAAACAAAAAAGGGATTTATTTAACAACCAGGAAAGAACAAGACATGCTTAGGCCATTGATGGCCATTTACTTTACCCAAAGTGTGTCCAGTATTGTCCTGCACAAAGACCTTCATGATGGCGTGTTCCCGCCTCATGTGTAGCTCCTCTCCCCAACAACAGACCCCATCCCCAAGATGGCGTCTTCCTGCTGCTGTGGACACTCACAGCCAAGCTATTGGCCAGGATCTACTTCACAAGTGCAGCATAAGGTGCCACAGGAAATGCTCCGTGAGCTGCCAAAATTGTCCCAGCACAGCATCAAACAAGCTCAAGGCCGCAGCTGGATGAGCCGAATGACCCAACAAATGGCCACACTAATGCATTTTAGGAGGACATCCGCTTCTGGCTGGGGCTCCCGTCCTCTCCAGGCCACACTTCAGCAAGATCCTGTCTCTCTGAGTCTCCCTTTCTCTCACCAGGCCTAACAAAACTGTTCCAAAACGGCCATCCCTGGGGGCGCAGCGGGTTAAAGCACAGCACTGAGAAGTTAAAGTCGCTTCCGCATGAGTT
>NW_004567108.1:3952408-3969855 GCF_000260355.1 Condylura cristata | reverse complement strand
ATACTTTTCCAGTTGTTCCACCCCGCTTTTAGCATTTTCCTGGGGTGCTCTATTTTTTACCAGCACACCTCTGCCCGGGCTCCCCCCACAATGGCTTCAGCCAGCCCGAACAGCATGGCATGAGCACAACAGGGCAACTTGGCGCCATGATGTTCTTAGGAGGCTTGCTGTAAATTCTCATGGCGTCGTTTCTTCCCACTCTCGGTTGGCCTGAATAGCTTCACTGGCGGTGGATTTATCAATGGGACAGAACCACACAACCTACCACCACTTCTGGAAAGAGCCATTAAGTCATACGGAAGAGGGGGGTACAGTTAATTCTGGTGCATGGAAGACACAGAGAATCACAATACTGGATATTACTTTGAAATGTTCTAATTTTTATAGAACAGGTTAGTGGAAGGCAATGATATGTGCGTGCTTAAGGGCATGGAGGAGACAGTGCACAGGAAGCAGGTAGAGAGTGTAAGAGAGATAAAGGTTGGGACTAAATGTTTCACATCACATGTACATGTGTGCACATATGTGTGCCCATGCAACATATGTGTGCATTATATATTACACATTATGTGTACATACCTGTGAAAAGAAAATGGATTCAGGATGACAGGTTTAAAGCGAAGAAAAGAATTATTTCAAATACAAATGCAAAAGCAGTTTTGTCTACATCCTGCTTTTCATTACGTTGAATGTGCAAATTCTGAATAAAATTTGATAATTTTGGCTTTTGATAATTCTGAATAATAAAAAAGAAAGTTTTCAAGTACATTTCCAAAATAGGGAATACTGAACACAGATATCTAAAGGTGTCAATAAAATATATTCTTTCAAAAAGTCTACAAGTGAAAAATCTATTTTGTCAGTAGATGACTATTATTACTAAATATGACAGATGTTCAATACAGATGATCAATAAATTACTCAGAGTCAAGGTTTCAAATCTGTTATCTTTGAAACATATAAATGCATTTAGAATAATTCTTTATTGAGTGCATTAAAAATAAGTTTACAAGAAACAATGCAATCATTACTAAATGAATTTAAAATCCACAGATGGTGCTGTTTTGGGAGAATGTGAATTAAAATAAAAACCTTAAATTATAAGCATCATATAAAAATATAACATGGCACTATTATATAGTCAATACGGTATTCAATCTTCTATTGAACAAATCTTGTACACTGATAATCTCTTATTTGTCAGGGCTCTACAGGTGAACCGAACCAGCATCTCTTGTGATAGAAAGAGATGCTCTAAGAAATTGACTTACAGGACAGATCGAAAGGTTTCAAACTTGGCAATTGCCAAGCTGGAAACCCATCAGAGTTGAAGATAAAATTCCAATCAATACCAGCAGGCTCAAGATCTGGGACAAGCCAGGGCTTCAGTTCTCATCTGAAGGCAGGGAAAGTGGATGATTCAACTCAAGGTAGTCAGGCAGGAGTCATTTCCTTTTATTTAGTGAAGGGTTGACTCATCAATAAAACAGTCTTTGGTCCTCTCTGGGGGCGTAGGAGTTAAAGTCTCAGAGCTATTAAGCTATCACCAGCCACTGTAGCACGAGTTCAATCCCCAGCCAGGGAGTGACCCACATGCAGCAGATCCCTGTCTCCCAGCTGCACCCATCAGCAGTGTATTTCAGTCAGCCTACCTGTTCTGCTACCCACTGTCTCTGGTGAATCCTCTCAGCCACTTCCCCCCATACCTATGGCCCACACCCCAATGCATAATCAAAGAAAAAAAAAACAACTCATGACATCCGTGGCCCATCCTTGCCCCCTTCTCACGTTTTCCTCCTACTCACTCATCACGGTTGACCATGGAGCCTCTTCATTTGTCCCCTGACCTGTTGATCCAAGATTTCCCTTCGGGATCTTTCACCTGCAGGACCCTTAGTTAGAGCACCCTTCCCCAGATTTCCAGAGGTCATGACTGTCTTCATCTGATTCTGATCTTTGATCAACTGTATCTTGTGGATTAGAGCAATGGAGTCTGGCAAGCTTACATTTACGGCCACAGTCCCAAACTACAGACTCTCCTATTGTTCCACTTCCATTTTGCCATAGACCCTCTTACCATGATCAGTGTAATTATTTTATACGTTTGAGCTTATCACCCATCTCTTCAATCTAGAGTGTAAGACAGGTGAGGGCAGGGATTGCCATTTTGTTTAATTCACTGCAGTAGCTGTAGCACTTTAAAAAATGATCATCCCAGGCCCTCCCTGGTCACACAGTCGGTTAAAGCAGCACAAGAAGCTAAAGCCACTTCAGCATGAGTTTGATCCCCAGCCAGGGCGGTGACCCACATGGCATGGAAAACCTCTCCTGACCTGCCCGCTGTTCCCCTCAGCAGTGTACTTCATGCTACTCACTCTGGTGAACCCTCTCACTGCCCCTGCACCCGTGGCCTGTGCCCCAGTTCTGTATGCATAAATAAATAAATCTTAAAAAAAAAAGAATGATCGTCCCTAGTTTAGTTATATTAAAAAATTGATTTATTGTTTAAATAAATGCATATGATAAAGCAGTCATTATAATTATACAGTGTATTCTGCATTTGTGAGTCTACATTTCTTCTCAGATTTTTATTTTCTTAACCAGTTAAAAAGTAAATAATGAATGTATGAAAACTGAATTGAAAACAAAACACATTAATAGGTCTTTAAATCACATATTCATAAAGGAGTTTTGGTCAAACAATGTAGCAATAAGCAAGCTGAAGGAAACGTCAGTTCTCTAGCAAATTTGAACATACTGAAATATTTAGAATTTTTTCATATTAAAATAGCAATCTGTTGAAACAAAGACTAACAATTTATTAAACTATATATACTGTGCTGTTTAACTATCTTCCTTTTGAAGCCATCAGTTTAAAATCTTTGGCTGAAGAAATTAAACTACAAATCTGTAGATTTTTATCTAAAATCACTTTCTCAGGAAGCCATTGAAGTAATCAAATCATTCTATCTTTATGATGTGTTTACATTTATCCTACTTTTAAACATAACAGAACATTTTGCAAGCAGTGTTAATGAATTAAGCCTTGCATCTGTGTACTATGTCACAGGAAAATAAATGTGCACCCTCCGGCTGTCTGCAATAATAAATGTCCTTATTTACAAATTATGCTGTCTCAAAAAATGTTAAACAGTCTTCCAGAATTGTATGTCATGGTGACCAGCTTTTCAATTATTAAGTCTCATTTTCACAAGGCCATAATTCAAAGGAAATACTTGCAGTCGTTGGAACTGCCTTGCAGGTGGTAGCTGGTGAGCCCTTTCTAATAGCTCGAGGTGCCTGATGTCTCTGTGAGACCTCGATGTGAGGACGTGAGTCCACTCACTATACTCAGGTAATGCTAAAGGAGGCTGATGTGTGAGTGACAGGCAGGGGTAGAACTTCTTGAAGAGACGTAATGTGTGTACATGAGCACACACATGTATATATACATATGTGGGCAAGGACCACATGCAATTATGTATGTGTGTATGCATGCATATTTGTTGAAACATATTTGGAAATAATTATTAAGATTGTATTCACTTATTTGTAATTTAATATCTTAGTTTTAAAGACCACAATTCACATTGTGCAAATTATACCCATTTTCAAATAGCAAAATCACAGATACAGTGTTAGTAACAAAATAGAATACCCAGATTTAATTTGTATATGATGTAAATGTACTGTACATCAAAACAGCACTAGTAAACATTGCCCATAAACAATACTCTGTGAATCGTGTCATTACTGAAATACATTTTCTGAAGACATAATTTGATATGAAATATTTGTAAACCCAGGGCACAATGTGGATTATTACGTAGGTGACATTAGTAAAATAATGTCCAGGTCTAGGAAGAGAATTTAAAAGGCCAGTTTGGGGCTATGCTAAAACAAAGAAAATGAGATTGATAACAAAACAATGTGACTATATGTAATACACTGCACTTTAAAAGTAGGGCTGCACCAGAAAGGAAAATGCCAGATGGTTTACTCATAGCAGGAACATAAGGACCAGGGGGGAAAATAATAATAATAATAATAATAATAATAATAATAATAACAACTACTATATACCAGAGTCATTTTATGAGAGTGGAATGGGGAATGGGATTAAAAGGGGTGGGAAGCGCGATGGCACATGGGTGATTCGGTGATGAGAAGCTCATGGAGATTACAACTGAGTTGGAAAAAGGCACAAAATGATGTAAAAATAACTATTGTATTAAAATCTTAAATTGGAAAAAAGGGAAAAAAGTAGGGCTGCAAATTTTAGCTTACTGTTTCTTGGTACTATTTATTAGTAGTAGTATTAACACATGAGAGGAGAGGACAGTTCCAGGCCTGCACAGAGGAAGCAATGAAACACAACCCCAGCGAAGGAGCTCTGGTCTCCCCAGGAGCAGAAAGGCAGGAAGGGAGGAAACACTGAACATGTTATTTATTTATGATTTCTGCATTTTCCTGTATAAACGCTGCATTTAAAGAAAAACATTTTTTATAAAAAGTCACTGAATTGCATTTCCAATTCTAAGCTTATTGTTTTCTATTTTAAGCTTTATCTAGTTAAACTAATTTACATTGTTTTGATTAGCCAGTAAAAGGACTCCTCTTCTTTGTCTATGTATCTCTTTTTTTTTTTTTTTTAAAGATGTATTTATTTGTGCATACAGAACTGGGGTACAGGGCAGAGGCTCAGGGGTGGCGAGAGGCTTCACCAGAGACAGAGTGGGGAGCAGAACAGGCAGATCGATGAAGTACACTGCTGAGGGGAGCAGCGGGCGGGTCAGGAGAGGGCTGCCACAGCATGTGGTCACCTCCGGGGCAGGCGGGAATCGAACTCATGTGAAGTGGCTTTAGCTTCTCAGTGTTGTGCTCTAACCCACTGCGCCACCAGGGAGGGCCTGTCTATGTACCCCTTAGCAGGCATACACAGGTTTGTCTCTATCACAAAGTATAATTTGGTAAAAGACTATCACAAACAGCACCACAATTAAAATACTTTGGTAGTTTGCATAAAGGATACAAAGGTATTACTCCCTTTAATCACAAAGCTATTATCTGCTTTCTTCTAACTGATAAAGGAAGTAAGAGGCATTTTGTAACAAAGAAAAGGACTAAAAATAAGAACTAACATCATTAAAATATTTCCCCTTATATAATGTATCTCAAAGAATGCAAGAAAATTATAATTCATGGTTAAGTTGACTTTTATTTGTTGTCATCATGAGTTTTAACCTTTGGCTTATATATACATTTTAAGCTATTCCAGTGTTACATTTGACTGCATTCACAATTTTGAAATAAAAATTTCAGCATGTACCTTTATGCTTTTAAAACTTGCAGACACTTTAAACAAAACAGTAATGATACCATTTCATCATAAAAATGTGAACTATGGTACAACTTTCCTTTCTCAATTCAAACTTTAGATTTAAATATAGACGTGGATTTCATTAGAGCAAAATAAACAAGGATGCGTATTAGTTGTTCTTTCGTAGAGAGAATCAATTTGCCAAGACCTTTGGTTATTTCGAGTGCTGTTTTGAAAGGCAAGAAAGTCTCATTTCTTTTCTGTATCATACCCAGATTTGAACTTTGACCAATCATAAGCTGAAGCACGTATTTGTAAATACAGTGGGGTGAAAAATTAATTAATTCAGGGTGCAGTAGTTTAAAAGCTCATGTGTAATCAGAGAAGATTATAATTAACTGGGTGCTTTGAATGAGCATAAGCAAAATCCACCTGCGAGATTCCTACGATGTTTGTTTTTTGAAGACCTCGTGGCTTGCTTTTCACGTTTCATTTCTGCCGTTCACTCTCCAGTGCGCTGGTACCTCCCACCAAGGTTCTTCAGTGCCCCGAGTTAGTCAAGCTCATCTTTTCAGACCATTGTTGACCCCTGATTTTTCCCATGAATAAGACAAGCCGTCAAGTTTTTAATGTGTCACCTAAATTAAGTCCATTGTTAATATTTGAAATTATGTTTTTTAAACATTTATATCAATCTTTGAATAAATAAAATATATGCTGGTCTTGTATTAAACACTGCAAAAGCCACATAAAAAATCATCTGAAAGCTGTTAATGGCAATCAGGTGCCAATGATCAATCCTAAATGCAGTGACCTGTCAAATGTAAAATCTGTACAAGGCATGGAGCTAGTGCTGAATAAAGCCAGAGTCAGCATCTGTGTAGCGATTGATGTGTTGATCTGTCATCTGTCTCATATATCTATGCGCATGTGTGTGATGTGTATATGTGTAAATGTATATATGTACCTATAAAATACACAGATAACTAGAACTTCAAAAGTTTGAACTATAGTATCTACTATATCAGATATATGAAATTTTTGGGTCTTTGTCTATCAATTTCCTCTTAAAATTTCCATAAAATGGGGATAACAACAGAATGTAAACCAGTTTTTTTTTGTTTGTTTTTTGTTTTTTTTGCTTTGTGTCATTTTTGATAATATTCTGAGTCCTATATAGCCTTTTCTTCTGGAAAGAACCAAGATTTTCCTTTAAGACATTATTGAAGTTTGATGTGTTTATAAACTTGATTAAAATTAATACAAAATGTTCAATATTTATATAGTTACTAAATTTTTAAGGCCAATCTCAGACTTATTTGATAAAGCAGATGAACTTGTTTTGATAGTTTTGTCAAATGGTTTTTACGTCCACTCAGTATGTTCTAGTGAATACATGCCGATTTCATCCCAGAACCACTGCATTACACACCAGCCACCAGCTTTGCAAATAAATGATCGCTGCTTATTTCTAAAATAAGAAGATCTGTGTTCACTAGAAGTTCTCTTTGTTTTTCTACCTTGGTTTCAATGACAGAATAAATAATTTAAGCTGAAATTTTTGATGGGGAAATGCAGCCTCATGTAGGGCCTAAGAACCCCAATTTTGTACTCAGAGAAGTTTCATAAAAATTTTATTTGAAACAAATGGCCTGCATTTCAAAACAAGTGGCTATACACCTCCACTATTTCATGCCCCTTCCTGTGAAGATTATACAGGCACAACTCCCAGGTATCGCGTGCTCAGCTTCAGGCCACTGCATTAACAAATAGAGCAATAAAGCAAACCACAGGAAGTGTTTGATTTCCCAATGCTTATAAAAGTATTTATACTAAGTTGCCATCCATTAAGTGTGTGGTAACATTTACCTAAAAAATAAATAAATAAATAAATAAATAAAAAATAAACAAAGCCCAATTAACTGAAAAAAGAAAAAAACTTTAGCTCAAAATGCTATGTCTGAACCTTTAGCAAGTCATATTCATTTTGCTGGTGGACTGCCTGGCCCGGGTGCTCACGGCTGATTGGGGTGGGGGCTCCTGATGTGGGGGTGGCTGCAACTTCTTAAAATAAGAGCAATGAAGTTTGCGGCCCTGATCTACTCTTCAGGAGAAATTTCTCGGTGGCATGTGATACTGCTTAAGAATGCTTACTTACAATGAAAACCCTTAAAATCGAGTTTAACCCTCTCACCAATAACCTAAACACATAATATTCTAAGCCCTGTGTTGTGGATCACCCATGTTCACAGCCTCTTCTTCAGGACTAGTTTCCATTACAAGAAACGACTTTCTTTGCTCACTCGTAAGAAGCAACTTCTCACTCATTCAAGTTTTATCATGAAATAGCTTCTAATTCTCATTTTCATACTACCTCCCCAACATCTGTGGCTACTTTCTCCACTGAAATCTTGAACCCCCTCTTTCAAACTCCTGTTAATATTCACATTTTCACTTCCTCCTACGGACCATGAGTGTTCTTCATGAAAATCCTTCATAAAATGCTTGACTGACTTTGTCAAACCCATCTATGGCAGCTACAGTCTTGTGTAAGAAATGTCTTAAATTAAGACTTAAAAGGCAAGATGGCTCCTTGATCCCCAGGCTGCAGTGTGGATACTGTGTTGAGACACGTGAGAACCACATGCATGTCTTTGTCCATCCCCATCCAAGCTCACAGTAGTTGAGATGCATTGTCAGTGTGCAAAGGTGTTTTGAATTTATTTTTTTCTGAGAAGTGGTGTCACAGTGGCCTTTCAACATCCAATAAATCATGCTGTAAACAGATTTGCTGTCATCAGATTCTGCTGTTCTCTTTATGAGTACAGGTAGAGTAGATTAAGCATCATTCTAAAGAACATGAGGATTTTGAGACCGGTAAATGAGCACTGACTCCAACTTACAGTCAGTCATCAACTGCTTTACCTCCTAACAAGAGCCTCAGACTGTTGAAGACTTGAATCCCCACCTGGCATCATCTTTCAGTACAAGCTTATGTCTTCAACATTGAAAATCTAGTTTTTAGGGTGCTCACCTGCATCAATTGTTTCAGTTATCACTTCTGGATCACTTGCTACAGTTTCTACACCAGTGCTTGCTGTTCAGTTACACTTTTTGTAATAAAGACTTTTGTCCTTAAACCTCACAGGCCAACTACTAGTTCATTGCATAAATAAATTGCAAACGTTTCTCCTGAATTATCTTCATCACTCTCAACCTTCATGGAGTTGCACAGCCTTAGGACCTCACCCTGGATTGGATTTCAACGACAACTGGATTGGGTTGTAGCTGGTTTGAACATCTCTTCAGACCACAAATACTCTTTACATAAGCAAGAGGACTGTTTGCTTTGTTATCATTCAAGGCTTCACTGGGGCAATTTGCAACTTTCTGATATGTATTGTTGAAGTCTGCAGTCTATGGGTGTGGTTGTGGGGTCCCAAGCTACAACAGGAACACCAGTACCACCAATCATGTATGTTAATGAGTCTGAAATGTTAAAAAAACAAAAAAACAACAAAAAAAAACAACTACTGATCTGTGACAAAAAGACACAAACTGAGCACATGCTGTCAGAAAAATAACACTAAAGCTTCGATTTGTTAAAAGAAAAAAAAAAAGATAAGTTGCAAAGTGCAATAAAACAAAGCAAATAAAATGGTATTCCTGAGTAGATGCATATAGATCACTATGGGATTGCTATTCCTTAAATCAATTCATATGTGAACTTATGAATCACAAACTTAAATTATAAGCACAACTGAATATTTAACTAGTTTTTGTTCATACGGTCTATCAGTGTACATTTTAGACACTCTTACAGATAGATTGATACACATTCTGAGTAAGATGAGGGTATATGGATTTTTTACTGTGCAACACATATATCTCCACTAGAGCTTGGCTACATATCTTTGACAGGCACAGTAAGAGTGCAGAGTTGAAGCTGATAGATAACTATCATGACAATAGCAACTAGATCACTAAAAAGAGAATTTTCAAGATTAACTTGGAAGGAAGATTGTCAAAATGCCCTTCATTGTATCAGCCAATGATTCAGCTACAGGTGGTGGAATCTTTCTCTGAGACCAGCTTAAAAATGAGGCCGTGGCTTTCCAAATGGCCCTCCCTGGTGGCACAGTGTGTTAAAGGACAGCACTCAGAAGCTTAAGCCACTTCTGCATGAGTTCGATCCCCGCCTGCCCTGGAGGTGACCACATGGCGCGGCAGACCTCTCCTGACCCGCCCGCTGCTCCCCTCAGCAGTGTACTTTGTCGATCTGCCTGTTCTGCTCCCCACTCTGTCTCTGGCGAATCCTCTCACCCTCCGCATCTCTGGCCTGTACCCCAGTTCTGTATGAATAAATAAATCTTAAAAAAAAAAATGAGGCTGTGGCTTTCCAAATAAAGAAGAATCCTTACTATTAGTTATTATATTAGAATAGGAAGATTCTGGATTCCGTAAGAAGGAGAAACTTCAATTACACAGAATCATGGTTTAAACAATGGAGTAGAATTGCAAAAGTTTGTCGGACAATCTGTAATTGTAAGACAAGCAGAGATTCTGAATATATGAGCTGGCAGAGACTGGGTTATATTCAGGTTCCATGAAAGTAAGGCATGAGGCATTTAGATGCAGGCATCTTTTCTTTGATTATTCACCCTAACCCTCCAATGACTTGATGCGTTTTTGTAAAATGTAATATTCAATTAATTTAGTAAAAGCGAACTAATTTAGGGCAGAAATCTATCAGCACTATTCTTAGAGTATCTTATGTGTGAATATTTCCAAGCCTGGGCACAGAAATTCAGTAGGGCACCTTACTAAATTTGGGATCGACACCTTCTATCAGGAGCCTGATTTGGGTAAGTAACTGAAATCACAATTGGTTGACTGGAAACAATAAGAGCGATGTTAAAGGTGGAGGCTGACAGATACACAGAACAGGAAACTGGATGGCGAGGACAGTCTTTGAGGTCTAACGGGGTCAAGGGCTAGCACACACAGATGAGCAAACAAAACCAGCTCTTTGAATAAAACATGTTGCATTTAGTTTCATGATGCTGCCTTTATTATGACGTGCTCTGAATGCTGTCACTCCAAAGCTTCAGCTAGAGTTCACTGCATATTTATGCAACGGACAGCATTTAGAAAGCAGGAGGAACACTGTTCAGTGTATAGAAAAGAGCATAAAATGATTCCAGATTTCATGAGGCCAAACCATTTGGCTGAATTGAGTGGTATAGCAGTTTATAAAAGGAAGAGAAGAAAATTCTAGTGATTAGTTACTGGAGACAGACCATTATGTTGGAATATTAAAGGGCATGATCCCCCAAAGCAGACTTGCCCATGTACCCAAAACTTTGATTCCCTAATACACACACACACACACACACTTGTCCATTTCTGCAACTAGAATGGTGTCTTTTAGTATGTGTTCTGTCTTGTTAAAAGGGTTTTTTAAAGAGGATTTTTTTTAGGTTTTTAACATAAAGACATAGACAGAAATGGCCTCAGGAAAGATGACAGTGAATTATTGGTTCCCTAGAACCTTAAGATTTAAACTGCCGTCCTCAGGACAGCCTCACTATTATCAACTGGGAGCTTGTAGAAACTCCAGATCCCAGCTACTGAATCATCTTCAGAACCTTATCAAGACACCCTGGCACTCAAATTGAAGTGTCAACAGCATCATACATTTCAGTTGCCCATTCTTTTGTAAAAACACCCCAGAGTTTAATGATTCAAGATACATTGTGTTATTTCTCATTTGCTTGTTATGTTTTGAGTTGATTCGTCCTTCTGCTGCATGGCTCTGATATGGCCTATGCGGCCACTGTCAGGAGCATCTGATGCAGGCACAGATGCAAAATAAGCTCCCAGTGAGTCTGCACCTGCATGGCTTTCCGTTGCTCCTCTCTCTGGCCCACCCTTACCCATCTGCTTTGTTGTCTTGGGCTCCCTTTCAAAAATAGTTGCATCCCAAGAGTGACCCAAACATAATTAATTAATCAATAACAAGCATCAGTGTAAAATGGTAGATGCTTGCCACGCTGCCATCTTTACCATATCACTTATCTTTTCTTGGTCAAGACGGGTCACAAGATCAAGATCAGATTGCAGATGGGAGGCAGGATTCGAGACTAAATTTCACTGAGGTGGTTCACCAAAGACCCCTTCATGTTTAGTCCACTCATTGCTCTCAAAAATCTCAAGCCACCTGTTGCGTATGCTGCCTACGATGCGAGCCAAAAGAGCACCAAAAGCATGCGTGCATTACAGGCTTGCCCTGTAGTAACGAAGGGGACACCGAGTGAAGGAAATGTCTGCCCTGGACAAAGTATAAATGTCCAGAGGGCTTTGGGGGGAGTGGTCTCTTCCCATGCAAAATGAAAAGCTAACCTGAAGCAGAGAATAAACAACTAGATTCCCTAGGGTGGAAAATACCAGGATGTTACCACATTATCAAAACAGAGCATCGGCGTGGTGGACCTCACTCTTCTGAGTGTTGCCAGACCATGGGTAATCTGGCAGCACAACTCACACAGGCAGGTGACTCAGCCGAGAAGTCAGCCTCTGTTTAATAACATGTATCTGTTCTCAAGAATATAGTGTTCTTGGCCCTCCTTGGTGGCTCACTGGGTTGAAGTGCAGCACTGTGAAGTCAGCACAGCTGCTTCAGCTCCAGTGTGATCCTGGCTGGGTAGTTGACCCACATGACACAACAGACTGCTCCTGTCTCCCTGCTGCTCCCCTCAGTAGTGTAACTTCGTTTGCTGCACCCCTGTTCTCTATACATACATAAATAAACTATTTAAAATTTTATGTAAAAAAAGAAAGAAAATGGTGTTCTTGAAAGTGAAATACACACATACCAATTTATCAAATGGCAGCTGTGAGATTATTTTCACCTGCAATCAAAATTATGGGGCATGCAAACCCCATTTTCTGAAAGCAAAGAAATGTTACCAAGACTCATGGAAGGCTTGTGTAAAAATATTCAACATATTCTAAAAGTTGTTTGTCCTTTTAATAGGTAAATAAATCTGAATTTGGTCATATGAATTAAGCTGACTAAAAACCAGTTTGAATATGTCTAGTTGCTATAAAAATTAATTATGTGTTTAGAATACTCACTTGGTCAGCAAATGTAAAGTAGATAAGATAAACACAGCTCTCCAGAATTATTGATCACAATGTCTCATAAGAAAAAGGGATTCTGTAGCAGAATTTGACTTCCACATAAGAGCTGAGTTAAATTGAGTTGCTTTTAAGCCGAGGGAGAACATGAAATCATCGAGTAGCCCTCACACTTAAAATCAGCAATTCTTTTACATTAATGTCTATCAGTAATTTGCCAAGCTTATTGGAGAACCAGTTATGGATAAGCTAAAGTCACAGCCATGATATATCTTTGGAAAGTTCTATATTTTGTAATCAGATTTGAGAACACTAATGGGAAAGTGTTGAGAAGTCTTAGTTATGGGCAGATGCATTGTTCTGTGGCCAGAGATAACATTAAAATTTACATGTGTGGAACAAGAACAGAGGTCATAAAGTACAGTTACTGAATACTTCTCCAAAGAAATAGCTCTCCAGGAGTTGACCTATCTTATAGTCTTCTGGGGATCTGAATACATGGCTGTGCTCTATGCACTTGCATTGTGAGAATAAGAAATCAAATACTTTAAAAATAATCTGAAATAATAGATCTTTCAATTCGCTCAGTGCAGAGTTCAGTAATACAATAATACAGACCAAGGACAAAATTAATAAAGATGCAGATGCTGTGTAGAAAAATGGCAGCAAATGCTTGGAATTTGAGGAGAAAAAAACAAAGAACTCAACCTCAGTTCTGTGAACAGAACATTTTGCAGTTAAACAGAACCTTTGATTTTAGTTAAAGACATGATTTCTGCTATTGATAGCTAGTCCATCTCAATATTTTGGTGTGGTTTAACAAGGCCTTGAGGGAACTGGGAGAAGAACATTGAAGATGAAGTGTTATATTTATGCAGGATTATCCTGAAAATGTTGGACACTTGTTTAGTAATTGACTTGTGTGCCACAGGCTTTATTTGAAAGAATTTATAATTATCTTTAAGGCCATGTTAAATGAACATGATATTTACAGGAAAACATGTAACAGTAGTACAGTTAGAAATTTAATATACAAATATTGTAAAAGAGAAATCCTGAAGAATCCTCCTAGGAAGGAACTCAAATATGTGGCTAAAGGCATCTACATACATGTACACAAGAGCAATCAATGAAATATAGGAGGTGCATTTGGAGTATTGGCCAACGTATTACACAAGGCAGAAGATAACATCTGATCCAATATTGGAAAAAAGCACACTGGTCTTGGGCAATTCTATAGTAACCCAGGCTTAATATAAACCATTCACTCCTGGTATTTGGAAACACTGTGTGTAAGATCAAGTGTAAATCATTTCAGGAAAAATTGGAGAGACAATCTGGAAGCCACTTGTCCCTTGTGGAACATGGCTGGGATAGACTGATTTCATTGTATTCTCTGTGCATATGTTGAAACCCTAAAGCTCAGTATCTCTGACTGTGACTGTTGAAGAGAGGGTCTTGACAGAAGTGATCCAAGTGACAGTGATGGCATTAGGGTGGATTTTAATCCAATAGGACTAAAATCTTAATGAGAAGGTGGGATTTGGACATAGGCATAGATAAAAAGAACATGAAAAGTCCTAAATAAAAAAGCAATAATTTACATGACAAGGAGCAAAATATAAAAGATTCTGCAAAAGGATAGTGAGACAAAAATAATGAAGAAAAATGAGGGGTTTCAGAGAAATGTTGGACATTATGTGTATAAAGGAGTCACAGAACTTGTTGAAGAAATGCTACTGAAAGCTCAAATTTGATGAGAAGCATTAATATAAAAAATGGAAGTATTCAGTAAACTCTAGTAGAATAAAAACAGAGATCCACACTTTTAACATTCTGATCACTCATCCTAAGAAACAAAATAAGAAGAGACAACACATCCAAATGAGGAGAAGGGAGATAAAACAAATGTTGGATGATATATCAATGCAATTGAGACTTAAAGCAAAGCAAGTCCATGGATATATATATATGAAAATTAAATCAGAATACAAAATGACAGCTGTAAAAATAACTACAGAAAAATACATGTCAACAGACACATTTTAGTTAGCCTGGTAAAGAAAAAGATGAATATAATTTAATAAAATTAGGAGTGAAAAGGGAGAGTATAACTATTAACATCGCAAAAAGAAGAAAAGTATAAAAGTATTGTAAATGACTATGTCAGCAAATTAGAAAACTTGATGAGACAGCTAATTTTTAGAAAGATACTAAATAATTAAAAGTACTACGGTATACCTAGGTCATCTAAAACTAAACAATAAGAAACAAACAACCTGATTAAAAAATGAGCAAAACCATCAACAGAAATTTCACCAAAAAGATAAACAAATGGCAAATGCACATGAGAGATGTTCTACATCATGTGACATCAGAAAATGCAAAATAAAGCAAAGAGGACTTGATCACACACCTTCTAGAATGTACAGCAACGAGAACTCTCACTGCTGGTGGGAAGGCAAGATGATGCAACCTCTTTGGAAGAGAGTTTTTTTTTTTTTTTATAATAGTCAGCATACTATTCCTACATTATCCATCCATCTCACTCTTTGGTACTTACCCAAAGGTGTTTATATCTCCACAAATACCTGCACACAGATATTTATATACACTTCCTTCATAATTGCCCAAACAAAGAAGCAACTAATATATCATATTATAGGTGAATGTATAAGTTGGCACATCCACACAGTCAAATAATTAACGTTTATCAGTGCTGAAAGAACAAATAAGCAATAACAAAGTGGAAGAGGTCAATCTAAAATGACTATAGACTATTAAATTAAAACTATAGAGTATTCTGAGAAAAAAACTAAATAGAGATAGTGCAGGCAGCAGCAGCTGTTGGCAGCATGAAGAGAGTGATATGGTCACAGAGGAATGTTAAGGCAGTGAAACCATGCTGGATGGCCCCACGGTGTCGGAGTGGTGTTCATATTCACTTGGCTAGACCCTTAGAAAGTACAAAACTCAGAGTGAATCTGAACTGTGCATTCCGTGTGATCTCCATGCTCCTGTAGCTTCACTGTAAATAAGTGTGTCCCTTTGATGGGGACTGACTGACGATGGGAGAGGTTATGCCGTATGCTGAGATTGGGAAGCTCTGTACCTTCTGTTCAATTAGCAACACGTTTAAAACTGCTCTTAATTACAGCCTTTAAAAAAACAGAGTAGTGATTGCTGAGGGCTGCGCGAGTTGGAAGGGAAGGGGTACGCAGCACTAATGGATGTGGAGTTTCCTCTTGAGCTGATGAATGTTTTCTAAAATTAAATTATGGTGATGGTTGCGAAACTCAGGGAACATTCTCAGCAGCATTGACTTGCCCACTTTAGATGGATGCGTAGTTTGTGACTGATATATCAATAAAGGTGTTAGAATAGAATAATGCTCGCATCTAATTAAAGGCAGGAAATGAAACAAGTCTAGTTAGTATAATTTAATTTACAAATACAACATGGTGAAATGGCCCATGTCATTGTTTTTCTTATGGCTTTTATTTTCGAAGAAACATACGAGAGCAAATAGGACAGAATCAGTATTTGAAAAGGAATGCCTGAGATTTTACAAAATGTTGACGGTAGGCAGTAAATTTATGAAACAGTATAGACTCCACGTGGGTGGAAAGAAAGAAAACAAACCACATCATCAGAGGAAAACTGCTGAGAACCTGAGAAAAACAAAACTATTTTGGACACTTCACAGAGAAACCTACCATCTTCAAAGAAGAAAAACACCTGACAACTGAACTGTGGAGATAAACAATAGAAGTTACAGATACTGTGAGAGTAATTGTCAGGAGCCTTGAGATGCAATGGATGCCAGAAACTGATGAGACTAAAGAAAATAGACTTCATCTCATTCTTCAAAAGGAAAAGAAACGGGCATTTTCATGGAATAAAATGTGAGAAATTTTAGCAACAGGGCAGCAAGAGAAAAAACAACAAAACACTGTGTAGTTATGTAGAAAGGCAAAGCTGTCTCCGACCTTCGGAAACTGCTGGTGGCTTCTGTGTAGGTGTTGGCGTTCTTCCTTGTAAGTAAACAACTTCACACAATATGGTGGCAGAGCAGAGGAAAAATAAGACCACTCTGGAGTCGGATCTGATTACAAAACATTGTCCAGCCGTACCTCCATTCTCTTTTACTCACGTAACTGTTACTTTCATTGTTTTTACAGTTAGAGCATCAGCTGCCATGTTGTCTACCCCTTCAATGATGAGGTTCATGAAGAACCCGAGTCACAGAATCATCCCTGCATCCTGGAAGCCTCCAATCCCGCACAAAACTCAACTTCTTTAAGGTCTCCCCAAACTCACACTACCCTTTTAAAAGACTTAAAAAAAAAAAAATACCTGAAATGCGAATGATTCCTAATGGCTAACATGCCCCCTAGTTGGATGGAACAATAATTACAACCCTTTGAAGTAGAGGTGGGGTATCCTCCCTGGTGGTACGGGAGTAAAAGCGCAGCACTATGAAGCTATCTGCAGCCACTGAAGCAAGAGTTTGAAGCTGCACCAGGGAGATGAACCACAGGGCACAGCACACCCCTCCTGTCTCCCTGCTGCACCCATCAGCAGTGTATTTCGGTAGATCCACCTGTTCTGCTTCCTGCTCTGTCTCTGGTGAATACTCTCACCACCAACCCCCCTACATCTCTGGCCTGCACCCCAGTTCTTGCATGCATCATATATAATTTTTTTTAGAAAAATAAATAAAATACAGGTGTGTTCCTTCTGGGCTATGGACAATGCAGAAGTAAAAAAGCAAGCAAACAGGGGCCCTCCCTGGTGGCTCAGCAGGTTAAAGCGCTGCACTAAGAAGCTAAAAACCACTTCCTCATGAGTTCAATTCCCGCCTGCCCCGGAGGTGACCTCATGGCCAGGCAGACAGCTTCTGACCTGCCTGCTGCTCCCCTCAGCAGTGTACCTCAAAGATCTCCCTGTTCTTCTCCCCATTCTGTCCCTGGTGAATTCTCTCACT
>NW_004567108.1:3950248-3951218 GCF_000260355.1 Condylura cristata | reverse complement strand
GACTCAGCCCCCATATCAGACAGAGCAGAACACTATGTGTAAAAGCTTGAATGATGAATAAAGAGGAAACACCTGCCTACACACTTGTTACCGTGATTTGTTTCCATTCTCCTGTTTCTGCTAGTCCGTCTGGCTCCATGTTTACTGAGTTTGTTGATGACAGAAAAAAAGAAAAACTGCCCTTACATCCTGCTATTTTTCTGTTTTACACTTCATGGAATCTGGACCGACATATATCTCTTCCTTTACACATACATTGATCCCAATTTGCTTTTACTGATGTCATTTAGATCGTTCACTGGGTTTAGGTTAGCACAACTTTAATCTATTTCCTAAAGTTTTTGTTTTTCAAAAAATTTCCAGGGCATGTGAGAAGCAGGTTTTAGGCTAGGACTTAGCTATTAATTTTCTGAAGCCTTTACACAGCACCCACGGTACTGGTAAATTTCACTCTTTGTAACGTGCAAGGTTATCGCCATCCCTGTATGAAGTCAACGGGTGACCTTTTTCTTGGGTTTGTCCTTTTGTAAATGTGCAGATCAGTCCTCAGCCAGACACTGTAGGGAATCCCATAGATCTCCCATTTCTTCCTTTAATGGCTTGACCCTCTCCACTTGGCCTGGAAATCACATTAATTTGGCCTGTTGGGCTATCCCTTCAAATCTTTCTCCTTCAGGCTATCTCTCCCAACATAACCCCTTCATTTCTATCCACGTCATGACTCAGGCAAGATTCCATTTGTGTAACTGAGTTGAGTTCCATTATGTATACAGACCACATCTTCATCCACTTCTCTCTTGTGAGACACTTCCGTAGGTTATTTCCACAGCTTGCCTTTTGTAACTAGTGAGCCTTGAGCCTAAATGGTTATTTTAACATGTTTCAGTTATTTTACTTTAGAGCTTTACAATTTTTATTTTAAGAGTGTCCCAGTTTCTCCTTTAATATACCTTATCTGTGTTCATATTTT
>NW_004567108.1:3913651-3948978 GCF_000260355.1 Condylura cristata | reverse complement strand
CATTTGTTGTTGCTAGTTGTTTGAAGATGTGCCATTCTCACTGGGGTGAGGTGGTATCTCATTGTGGTTTTAATTTGCATCTCCCTTATTACGAAGAAATACTCTGAGTTTTAAAAGCAAAACTCTTACTCATGCAACCCTACTTCCAAGCTCCCCCTCTCTCACCATGGATTCTTCTGGGTGCTGGGGCATTATTAATGTAATAAGCAGAGATGTATGAAGAATGTCTTCAGTACTCTGTGCTACCTTACTACCAGAACAAGCTTCTCTAAATCCCTACCTATACACCTCTACTTCTGGAAGCTTGAGCATCTAACCCTGAATTTCCCACTGTTGCTTCTACAAATTTAGAAAAAAGTGTTGCATTTTTGTTAGAGAAAACATTTTTGAGTTCTGTCTGCTATTGACTGCTTTATCCAATTGCATTAAGCATCTTTATTTTTTTATTTCTTTTTAAAATGAGCAACAGCGTTTACTTAATCCAATTTCAAATCTTAACATAACATGACAGGAAATAAATTTAATACTTTAAGTATGCTAAACACTGCATAAGAAATGGCTAATTTTGAGAACTGAGAGAAGTACTTATGTCAGAAAAACTAGAAAAAAAACAAAATGTAAATCAAGAGAAACTAAGATGAGGGAATTAATAACAGTGAATAGTGAAATTAATGACCCATACAAAATTGTAGAATTGATTAATAAACTCAATAACTTGTAACTGTGAAGATATCAATTGCTTACTAGACAAATGACTGATAATTCTGATATGAGAGAACAAAAAAAATGAAAAATAAAGGAGATACACCAGTTCCATGACAGCATATTGGGAACTTAGAGATACACGTTTCTACAATGAATCCTTTGGATTATATCATCTAGCCAAAAGCAAAAGTTAGTTAATGTGTGCAAACGCAGCTGGACAAGAGGATTTCATAATTACCCCTGACTTCCAAGAAACACACACTATCCAAGAGCTTGAAAATCTATAGATATGAAAGAAATGCCCCCAATCATTTTTATTATTCTAGCGTATTATTAAAGAATGGTAAATGATATAATTTAAGCTGGGCTTGTATATCCAGGAATTCTCTGCCCTGCTTTTTATTGACATGAGTGCAGTCACTATGTTGTAGCTTATTAGACTGAACATCTGGAAGAATGCGCGCCCCCTGCTGACCGAGTCCTTGCAGCTGAACTAGAGGAAAGAGGGAACTAAGGACAGGTGAGGCCCCGAAGCCTGGGGGTGACTTATAAGAGGATAAGACAGGCAGAAAGAAGCACTTCCCAGTCTGTTTCAATGTTGCCATGACTGGCATTTCGCCTGGCTTGGGTTACCAACAGGAAACCAAAGACAACTGGAGAAGATCCTTCTTTGTTAATCATCTCTGATACATCAAGTCTGAAAGAAAGTACAACACACTACCTAAACTTGAGATCAATACAGTCCACTCATTTGTAGAATCAAATTTACAAGCCTCTAGACTCCTATCAAAGTTTACCTCCACCCCACACTTAAAGAGATAACTCAAGGAGAAAATTTGGAAAGGATTGGTCATAAAGGAGAAAAAGAGTTTTTTTTGTTTTGTTTTGTTTTTTTTTTTTTTTTTCCAACAGTGTAGTGTTTGGAAGTGACCACGTCTATGCTATGGTAAGAATATCAACTAGGAAAAAGAAAGCCTACTGTCCAATCCAAGCATGCTCAGTCTTACAAATATAAGAGGCTTGTAAATTTGATTCTAACTACTTTTATTAGAGTAAATGCTGCTTTTCTCCCATAGTTGGGCTACGTTTGAATTCACAATTCACAATGAGATGGTCTATATTCATAAAATTTGCATGTATTATTAAATAGTAACATACATGGGTCCTATACCATTCAAATTGCTAGTGGTATATTTCAGAGATTTACATAGTGCACCATCTAGAAAGATACAACATCTTTTTTTATTCTTAATATTAACTTTTGTATATGTATGTGTGTGTGTGCATATATATATATATATTTATATATATATATACACAAACACACATCTATCTATATATGTTTTAAAGATTTATTTATTTATGCATACAGAACTGGGGTACAAGCCAGAGGTGCAGGGGCGGTGAGAAGTGTCACGAGACAGAGTGGGAAGCAGAACAGGCAGAAGAACGAAGCCCACTGCTGAGGGGAGCAGCGGGCGGGTCAGGAGCGGTCTGCCGCGCCATGTCGGGCCCGGGATCGAACTCACACTGAAGTAGCTGCAGCTGGCTTGCAGTGTCATGTCCTAACCCGCTGTGCCACCAGGGAGGGCCTGTTTCATATTTTTAAAGCTAGATTATGGACACATGAGAGGCTAATCTTCTATTTCTTATTATCTATCTTTACACACTCAGCGTCTGTCCTGGCACAGAAGAGACTGTGAATGAACGTTTATGGAATTAGTCTTACAACTGCCTGAAGAGCAGGACAGCTATACATGATTAATGCTATAATATATACAAAGAAAATTTATAACAAATTGTCAACCACCATTATCTGCCACCAAAATAATTTATCACATTTCTTAATTCATAATGAATAATTACCAACCTAATTAATCTCTTAAAGATTACTGAATTCATGAGCTTTATTTGATTGGTTTGTTGGTCAGACCCCAATATTGATGTGAAAACTCTATTGTAAATCTGTAAATTAGCTGCTTTTTAACTTAATATGTTAGTCATGTGAATATTTATGTATATTTTTATGAACTTTAATTGACCTTATTGAACTTTAGGAATAAAAATTAGCAATGTCTCCATCCTAATATTCAATAAATGTTCTTCGTTGTCATGACTGAAAAGTCTCCAAAGGGACAAAAAATTCCATTTTCTGTCCTTTGTCCATCATTTTTAGCTAGTTATTTAATATATGACTAATTTTTACAATGGAAATATTTAAACTTAAAATGGCTGCAGTGATAAGATGGAGATACCCATTTTTTAAATTGTACTTTTTAAATGTCATTGTTTTAATTAATTTATTTTTAAGTGAGTTGCTCTTAGGATACTCTCATTTGGTATCACCACTGTAGTGCACCCACACAGACACCCACACCCCACACAATAGCCCATGGTCCTTCCTCTCTCTGTTCTTACCTACAACCCTGGTGCTTTGATTTTATAATCAGCTGACAAGGTTAGTTTTTAAGCTGTTTTTAACTAGCACGTAGTTTATTTACTTTATATCCCATGCATTAGTGACACCATTGATATTCATCTTTCTCCTTTCAACTCATTTCACTTATTCAGATCTGTGTGTGATGTATGGAAATTCAATAATAACTTTCCATTTGAACATAATTCTGCAATACAAGAAATGGAGAAGCATAGAATCCACCAGCTATAACAATTGTTTTCCTATGTTTTTCTCACAATGATGCCAAAGTTATCAAGTCTGATTGACTGATAAGAAAAACTTTTTTCCCAAGACATGGATCAAGTTCCATTACTAAGAGACAGATTATATTTACATTCTGACCCTGGATCCATGGAATGAAATAGCTGTGATCTCACCTCCTGACCAGGATCTAGCCACTGGGATGGCAGAATTCCAAGACTGGCAGGTGCTGTGTTTGGGGTGAGCATGTGTGTCGTATTCATGCCTACTTAGCATGTCGTGTTTTAACTGTATACACGATTACATTATTGTTAAAGGTGATGAGATGCTATTGAATTTTTGCTTTTATCCTTATAACTTTATAAAGGATTATTTTTACTTGTTTTGTTCTATTCTAAAATGTATAGTCTTTAAACAATTATTCTTATTTTTTTAAGATTCATTTATGCATACAGAACTGGGGTACAGGCCAGAGGAGTGGTGAGTGAGAAGATTCACCAGAGACAGAGTGGGGAGCAGAACAGGCCAACTGATGAAGTACTGCTGAAGGGAGCAGGGGGCAGGTCAGGAGAGGTCTGCTATGCCATGTGTGTCAGCTCCCTGGCGGGGGATTGAACTCTTGCTGCAGTGGCTTCAGAGAGCTTCACAATGCGGTGCTTTAACCCATTGCGCCACTAGGGAGAGCCTATTCTTAATCTTTCCCTCACAAATTCCTTTGAAGATTTAATGAAAGTGGCATTGTTTTTTTCCCCAGAGAATATTTCAAAATATTGCCGTGGCTAAGAAATTAGTTGTACTGGCCAGGACCGATGACTGCTGATGTAAAAATAATGACACCGAGCCATCCAATGCAAGACTTATGTCGCTACAGCAACACTGGAGTCATTAGTGTGTTCATTCATTTATCCAACAAGAAGGACTGAGTGAAAGCTGAATATATATCAGAAACTATTTTCAGAATTAATGCTACTGAGTAACAAGGCAAGACAACGTAATTTATTTCTAACAATAAAACATTCCATAGCAAAGTAGAAATTCCAAATACATTTAACAATATTGTATTAAACATTTTAATGAATAAATCTGTTGTAATGCAGGGTCTTGGCAAGTGAGCTGAATAAAAAAAAAAGTCTTACTAATAAGTAATTGAGAAAATAGGAGACTGAAAGCAGTGGAGAATTTTGTGGAGAACATTGATTACGTGAATTCAGTGAAAACCTGTGTGATTGATCTGTGTCAATGTGTAAATACATAAATATTTTAAACCATGCTCACAGGGATTTTCTCTTTCTATACACAGCACCATCATGAAGAGGAAATCTTATTTGATCACTGAGCATGGCATAATCTGATGCAAGTATTTTATTTTCTAAAACAAGAACTTCCCTATAGGCAAAATATTCTACAGATTTCATGGAAAAATGGAATATCTCTGAGACTCAGGGACAGCTCTCCTGCTGACCTGCCCATTCATCACTGTATTTACTTTCTTATTTTTGTCATGTCCAGTGTCTAATGGATCATCATGTCTGGTGGTGAACTCAATAAACCATGACTCAGTTTTTTATAATTAAGAGTGTTATTTATCTCCTCTTAAGAGTGCAACATCCTTTCAAGTATGACAGGTCTTAGAAAGTCACCCTCCTATTCAATGTTATGTTATTATAACACTGATGATAAAAAATGCCTCTCACTGGCCAGGCCATTGCACACTTTTACCTGTGGGGGGTCTTTCTAGATATGCCTGCCACCACCACATCCCAAGGAGGTGAGCATGGCGGTCATGGTCATGTCTTAACTGTGTCGTTGGAGCGAGGCTGGTGTGGGGTCACCGTACGTGTGCACATGAGAATTAGGATGCGCCATTTCAGCTGGCTTTGACTTACTTCCTGGTCATTTCACTTCATTGGTTTGCATATTATTTCCAGGTGTTTCTCATGTTCACCGCCATTGTTTCACACCAAATGAAAGTGGTGCAGTTTGTTTTGTTATCAGCTTTCAAATTAGGGGTTCAAAAAATCTTGGGGCATCAGGTTAGACTGACAATATGAGTACATATGAGGGCAACATGATAACTGAAACTTTGCTTGCCTTTTTGATAGATTGGTCGGTCTATTTCTATTTCTCATTCTGACGAATAAATTAGGCTTCACAATGAGTTTGTATAGTGACAATTCCATACTTGGCATTTGGGGAAAACATATGCTTGGAAAGGAGTTTGGCTGAAAGTCAACTGTAAGCTTTTCTGAGTTATTAGGGCCCAGGGATCTGTTCTAACACATAATGTGCTTATGGGAAAAACATTTAAAATAAACATCCCAAGAACTGTGGGAAGGTTAACTGAATCTCCTCTGGTGACCACCCCAGGGGTATATCAGTCACAGCTTTGTAGAAGCTGCAAAATACCAAGGGGAAGCCACAGAGCTGTAGAAAAACAAAGCTAAACATCACTTTAAATCCCAATCTGAAGTCCAAGCTCCTGGCAGTATCAAAATCACTAGTGCATGAAGCGTTAAATTATACATTTTTTAAAAATGTCATGATGTGTAAAAATTATTGATCTTGTATATTTGTTCACTTGTCAGGTAAAAACAGACAATTTTTTTTAACAGGTGAATATTTCTAACTTGAATGTTGTCCTCAAAGACTGCTAAGGCATACTGAATCCCAACTTTTTATCACTAAATATTAACAAATATAGGAAGCATTTTATTAGTTCTGTAGTCATAGCAGTCTGAGCTATAAGTTTAAAGTTTAAAAACTGCTCTATGTTAACATCATGGCTGTGGGTTAATGACTTTTAAGTATCAGTACGTCATCATTATTTAATCAAAAAAGTCCCTCATTTGTTAGAATGAAGAGATGTTTTTTAATCAAGGGAGCAAATTTAGCTAATGACCAACAGTCATTCATTTGAGACATTTTAATTGGATAAATATTATGAAATCCTTAATGAAAAATTAGTAGGAAACACTAACAAGCAAAGAAAATAATGGCATCAAAGCAGAGGTAACTTTGCAAACATGAAACTTCTATGGGGTTTCAGTTAAATATGAGAGTTGTACCAAATACAGACACATATTATACTTTATGAGATTATTATGGATATTACAAAAGTGTTAATTAAGAAATGTGGTGGCACAGCGGGTGAAAGCACAGCTCTAAGAAGCTAAAGCCGCTTGAGCATGAGTTCGATCCCCACCCCAGAGGTGACCCACATGGCGCGGCAGACCTCTCCTGACCCACTCGCTGCTCCCCTCAGCAGTGGACTTCGTTCGTCTGCCTGTTCTGCTCCCCACTCTGTCTCTGGTGAAGCCTCTCACCACCCCTGTGTCTCTGGCCTACATCCTAGTTCTGTATGCATAAATAAATCTTAAAAAAAAAATGTTGTTTTAAATGAGATCATATTGAAAGAGAAAAGTTTAAAATTATGTGGAAGATGATGAAGATGGAGTATCTTCCTCTACAACAAACAGAATAGAAGAGATGACCTCTGAAGACGCAGAGGATTCAGGTGTGTCTTGCACACAGACTGATCTAATTGGACTATGCTGCCTGTGAACACTTAACTACATGGATTACCCAAAAACTCAGAGTCTTGATTCAGTGAACACTCCCTATCATTTTATGCCAATCATTCCTTAGAGGCTGTGTCAGGTAAGCCTCTCTTACAGAGATAGACTGAAATAACAGGGGAACTCTAAAATGGTCCACACTGGGAAAAACAGCAAAATACCAAACTAGGTGCTAGGTGTTCTATTTACATGCCATACATTCCTGTGGTAACAGTCCTACTAAGTAGATATCAGTATCATTTTACAGTTATAAAGAGACGAGTAACTTGAAAGTATTCTGCTGTGGCAGTCTTAAAATATGTCTGCAAATTATATGACACTCACATTGAGAACCAGGTACCCTGGATGAACTTAGAACTACTATAACCAACAGAGCAAAGGAGAAGCAGGAGAGGTATGAAGAGACCGTAGTGCTTCTGCCTGGTTATTTGGATATTTATTCCAGAAGGAGCCACTGGCATGCCAGAAGCCTGACTCTCCCTGAGGTAGCCTCCCTTATAACATCTCCCAGCTGACAGCCAGCATCTCTGTGCTGTGACTAAGTCATGGGAAATAGCCAGTCCAGCTTAGCCTTTAGATGACTGCAAGTAGGTGCAAATAAGTGATCATACCAAATGAAAGACTCAGATAAATGACAACTGCTTGCATGAGTTCTTCCTTAAAATTCCTAAGTGTTGTAGGTAGAATTCTAGCATGCACCCCAGGCAAGCCCATGTAGGTCACACCCTGGGTATCCCCCTGCCTCTGAGGGAGGATACCATTGCCTAGGACATGTTAGAGTATTAAAATATTAATATAATCACTCTGTGACTATTATATTTTATAAGATTCTCTGTTACCATCTAGAAAAGATATTTTTTTTTGGATCTTGTAGACTAAGATCTGATTGATGGGACCTTGAGCAAGGAGTCAAGTATTTCATGCCTGACCCCAGATCCATGAGAATGCAAGAAAATAAATGGTTGTTTCAAGCTTCTAAGTCTAGTAATTGCACAGTGATAAAAATGAACACACTGGCCCACAAAGTTATGAGAAAAGTCCTACCAAGTTGTTCTAGACAATTAAGTTTTGTGATTTGTTACAACTACTAGTAAGCAGAACTTTATTTGGAGATGACTTGCTAGTGAAGTTTTTCTATAGGATTCAGAATAACTCAGAGACACTTGTATACCATAAAGGTAGCTCCAAGGTGACTTCTTAAAACAGGAGAAAAATCGAAGTCACATATTCATTCCATATTTTGTCTCAGGAGTTTCTGAAAATGCCTTCTGCAAGTTTAGGACTGAGAAAGCACTGTGTCCCTCAACTCGGAACTTACAGCCTCGGTTCCATCAAGGCTGTGCAGGGCCATTGGCTGTATTCTACGCACACCCCAGCTTTGCTCTCCTAGAAACAGCCAGTTTCCACCTCCCAAACCCAAAACCATCTCATTGCTTCTAATCTGTGCTTGTCGCCACACAGAACTGACACAACTTCTTCCATGGTTAGAGCAACCATTTATATTATCACTATCCCCAAAATATATTTGCTTGCCAAGCTTATCTCACCAGGCTTTACACAATCATCTATTGGGAAGATGGGGTGATTAAAAATGTATGCAATTCCGGCCCTCCCTGGTGGCACAGCGGGTTAAAGCACAGCGCTGAGAAGCTAAAGCCACTTCCGCATGAGTTTGATTCCCGCCTGCCCTGGTGGTGACCCCATGGCGCGGCAGACCTCTCCTGACCCGCCTGCTGCTCCCCTCAGCAGTGGACTTAGATGTTCTGTTCCCCACTCTGTCTCTGGTGAATCCTCTCACCACCCCTGAGCCTCTGGCCTGTTCCTCAGTTCTGTATGAACAAATAAATAAATCTTTAAAAAAAAAAATGTATGCAATTCCTATATTATCTCTGTGGTTTCTATAAGTAAGACTTTTAGTGAATTTAAAAAGACGTTTGAGTTGACTTAACATCACTGTTCATTTTTAGAGTAACACTGGTTATCTTGATCTTATAAGGAAAGTTGTCATGAATTTCAACATAACACCTTTTAAGTCACAGATTAACTAGGAATAAGGTATTTTGAGAGAAAATAATTGCAATTTTTGCTTGACATTTCAGTTTGTGCGAAAATATATTTTGGTCATTCATTATTCCTTGATAGGTTTCCATCTTTTGTTTGCATCCAGTTTGAGTTACTGGTATTTTAAGACAAAAAAAAATGTGTTTATGGATGTTTGGCACTTTTTACATTACCATACCACAAAACAAACTAAGTAATTTGTTTAAATATTTGATGGCTGATACTCATCTAGTTTTGCTAACACATCACAGTGATGTTCTGAAACTTACATAAGTAATCTTCCTCTTTTAAGCTATGGATACATACACTAAAATGATCAGTCAAAGCATAATATTCACATGCATGACTGGTTTTAACTTTTGTTTGTAGGGTGCTAAGTTGACATCTGTGAAACCATATATATATATATATTTTTTTTTTTTTTTGAGATTTATTTACGTATACACACCAGAACAGGGATGCAGGCCAGAGGTGCAGGGGGAGGAGGTGGTGAGAGGATTCACCAGAGACAGAGTGGGGGCCGGAACAGGCAGGTGAACCAAAATATACTGCTGGGGGGAGCACTGGGGAGACAAGAGAGGTTTGCCATGTCACGTGGGTCACCCCCTGGCCGGGGATCAAACTCTGTGCTTCAGCAGCTGTGAATCGCTTCATAGTGCTGAGCCTGTTGTGCCTCCAGAGAGGGCCCTGTAAAGCCATTTTAAAAATGGAGCCTCGAGCCATCATCAAGAAAACATTTATTTGGAAATTCATTTGGGTCAAATGAACCATCAACTATGGATTTTTATTGCAGGTAGATTCATTCATTACACTCTTCATCCTTCTTATGACTTTAGTAACCCGTTATTTATTGCTCCTTATTATTATTCCAGTCGCTTACTTATACCAATCCTATATAATTGATAATATGTCTGAGATGTTGAATACAACATAGAATAATAGAAGATGAGAATACAACTGAAGCAAATATAATTTATTTTATCTCACAGATTATGTTAACCTTTGCTATAAAACAAGGATTACAGCACTTAGATAACAATTATTATCAGCCATCAACCACCATATCAACCACTGCTTGCTTATACCAATCCTATATAATTGATATTAATAGCTGTTGACTCACCTAACTTTTAATATTAGCTATAGTCCTATGAATTTTCAGCTCTGGGGATTCATTTATATACAAAACATATAATAAAATCACTCTTACTTTTATGACCATAAAAGCTAAGCGTTGTAACAAATTTGCTGTGTAACAGTGTATGGCAAGACTTGATATATGTATGATATAGTCTTGTTACAAAAGAAACTGCAAATCCAAAATGAAGTTGTTTACCTTAAACACACCAAGGCTTAATTAATAACCAACAATGGTTGATAATAATTCCAGTTATTACCTTGCTCCTTCTCACCACCCCCGGCCCCCACTTTATCCCTCCCTGGGGAACATTTCTAGATTTTCTGCCTGAGTCCATGTCCCCAAATTGCAAATCTTTGATCTCATTTAAACGTGCTTTGCTTTTACAATCACCTCCTCCAACAGAAGACATTTATTTCCATTTCCTCTGAAACTAGTCCCAGTAGAAATGATAGGATGCTTACATCCATCGGGTGAAATATGTGTGTGAGAAATATGTGTGTGATGAATTCCCTGAATATTAAAGGGAAAATAAAATGTGAAAATAATTATAGTCCCATTTATCAGCTCAGCAGCAATCACTCATCATGACTGTGACAGAGAGAAGTGGGCTCTCTGCTATGGGAAATTTCCAACGTGATAAATATAAAATTATCCACTTTTCCTTCTAGGCAATAAACTACGAAATCCAAAAAGTTGAGAGAGATACTTATAAAAATCTCCTCATTTCCCAAAAATGAGGGCAAGTACTTCATAAGCCAATACTTGGGTAATTTTTTGAATGAATTATAAGCACAATTTTCTTAGAATATATCAAATGCAGCTGAGAAAGACCAGTATAACACTGAATTTACTTTCCACTTCATTTTCTAATTGTTTTGCTTAGCAGACTGTTAAACAAAATCCTCTGAATAAATGTGAAGATCTAATTGCCTTTATTCAATGATTCATGAATGGGCGCTTGCATCTCGCAAGCAGAAGGCATTACGAACAGCTGTACAAAATGGAAGTTCAGTAGCTGAAAGGAGACTAGGGACGAGAAGAAAAGGAAAACTCCGAGAGACAAAGCCACCTTCCCCTGGGGTTAGACAGAGGGTTATTACGCAGATTGCCTCACCAGTCTGAGTGGAAAATTCTAGCTAATTTGGTTCAAAATTTCACCTTGGGAGAGGCTGATATTGCAGGTACTAATTAAACCTTGGTGAGGCAACTTCATTTTGAATTTGCTGTTTCTTTTGTAACAAGACTGCACCATATATATCAAGTCTTGCCATACACTGTTACACAGCAAATTTGTTACAATGCTTAGCTTTTGTGGTCATAGAAGTAAGGGTGATTTTATTATATGTGTTTTATATAAATGAATCCCCAGAGCTGAGAATTCATAGGACTATAGCTAATATTAAAAGTTAGGTGAGTCAATAGCTATTAATATCAATAATATAGGATTGGTATAACAAGCAGTGGTCGGGATGTATTTAGTAATACTTCTAAAATTTGTTGCTGTTCCATTTTTAAAGGGACAGCTTTGATAGGAAAAGAAAGAAAAGAAAGAAAAATAGGGACATCTGCGTAGTCGCCCCAGGCAGGAGAGCTGTGATTTCTGCAGTGCCTACCTCTAGACTTTGCATAACACCAAGAGGGAAGCCTGCAAGCTGCTATCAAATATAAGATCTTTACAGGCCATGTTTTCGTGTGTCAAAGTTTATCTTGGCTTTACAGTCAGAAAAGGTGTTCGTCTGCCACCTTGCTTATTGTTCTCCAAGTGCTGTGAGCCTTGTTTTCTAGCACTCTTCTCTATGAAATCTGTGATATAAAAATACATTGTATTTACTTCAATTGTATTCTCATTTTCTATTAACATTTCAAGCTGTTGAGTCTCTGATGGAGCTGGTCAACTTTTAAAACCCACCCAAAGCAGCCTTTGGAAAACATAGCTTTTCCCTTCCAAACTGCAGCTAAAGTGTATTAAAGAACTAAACTCATTTTGAGATAATTGAACTTTAAATGTTAGATGGAACCATCATTTTTTCCTAGAGGGAAATGCTGGTTTTTTTTTCTTTTTCTTTATAATGATTACTGCTCCATCTTTACACAATTAATGAGTTTTTACTCTGAGACTCTTACGTGTATTGATTTAAAAATCTTTAACTGCTTCCTTGGAAGAAAAACTGAGGACAAATTGCTTTTCTCCTTCTTCTGTGTTTTCTTGCACTATATCTAGTCCCGGATAGCGGTCCCCTGCAAGAAATAAGGGGGACTGTTGCTTGCAAGCGGTGACATCTTGTCAATATATATTATCTCCTTGCTAATAGTAGGACGATGTCATATGATTACCTCAGACAAAAACCCAGACCCAAGATCAATCACATAGAGAACTTGTTCTAGTTACCTTTTCATCGGGGAATATTATCCTTGCTTGTTCCCTGAGAAGGCACAGCTCAAACTTGAATTTGTCTTCTTTCAGTAAGTAGATTGTAAATAACTTATGGGTGTTCTTACGAAATGCGCTAAATAAAATGCGGTAATGTATTTTTCCGATGAGTCCCATTCTTTCTTGTCCACTTACTGTGGAATGGGAAGGGAAACAGAAAGGAATGCCTCTGTGTTTTCCTTTGGTTTACCTCCGGAAGTGCCGCAGCACAGGGTTGCCCACTGAGCCTTGAGACTTCCCTCCCTCACCCCTGTCGCAGTCCTCTCATCAGTCGGCGCACAGCCTCATTCTGGACTTTCAGCACAGGGCAGCCGAGTGATCACCTAGGTGGACGGTTGATGGACCGAGGACTTCGCTCCATCCTCTTTACATCTGTTTACTATTTAACGACGATTGTGTGGGAAGATCCTCACATTTCCCACCCATTTCGGAAAAAACAAACAAACAAACAAATATGTCAAAATTCAACTTATAATTGGCACACATGTCTTTTTTTTTCAATTTGGGTTATTTTATATAATACTGCTGTAAATAATTATCGTGTACTTAAAAATATGCATACAGAACTGGGGTTCAGGCCAGAGACGCAGAGGGTGAATGGATTCACCAGAGACAGAGTGGGGAGCAGAACAGGTAGATTGACAAAGTCCACTGCTTGAGGAAGGCAGGAGAGGTCTGCTGCGCTGTGTGGGTCACCTCGGGGCTGGGGATGAACTTGTACTGAGGTGGCTGCAGGAGCTTGCCGTGCTGGGCTTTAACACATGCACCACCAGGGAGGGCCCTATGGTGTGCTTGTGTGCTGGTTTTCTAGACACATTTGCCCAAGTGCCATCCGGGGTTGTTGTTATCATATTTAGCTACATATACATACTTGTTTTTATGTAAGAATGTAAGCACTTGATGTAGAGTCCACTTCAATCCATTTTTTTTTTCTGTTTTAGTAGTTTAGAGAAATAATTCTTGTCTATGTGCTTGGACTTTGGGGGATGCTAAAATAAACAGGATCCCATTGTTCTGGTTGAGAGAATATATGTTAGAGTATGGAGCATTGTGGCAGATGAGAGTAGGGCCAGGAAATTACAGTTATATATCAAACACTAGAGGAGGGAGGGAAATATAGAGGACAAGAATCAGGAAAGAAATTATGAAAGTGAGGACATTTGATCAGTCCACATGACTAAGCTGAGGAATTTAGACTGGAAAAGCTATTTAGGCAGGGGAAAAACAGACAGTATAAAGCAAGAGTCTACATGGATATGGCCTTGATTTTATTCTGTAAAATTCTCCATCTTGATTACATCAGAATCATATAGTCACCTCATAAAATAGACTACAGGTCACAACCTGAGAGTTTCTTATTCACTAGTTTTGGGAGAGGATTCCCATGTGGACTTTAACTGACAGCTAGAAATGTTCAAACACAATCACTATTGCCCAAGTCAGAACAACCTGCCATAGGTACAGGTTATGGGTGGATTGAGAGATAGATGATGTAATGAAAAGGAATTTGGGTTAGTTAAAAACCTGGATGAGACAGTAACCCAGGGCCGCTTCAACGGTTATTCAGTTTATGTGTAGATGATTGTATCATATCCAGAAAAAAAGGGGGGGGGGCGGTAAAGACAGAAGAACAAATGTCAGAGATAAGAGTTCAATCACATATGCTGACAGAGATGTCTGGGTGTATTCTAGGTGCATGTGCCCTTCAGATAGGTAGATATAAAAATGTGAAGTTCAAGGACATCATGGGAGAGAATTATACATTTGGGAGTGGTAAGTAAAGATGATAGCTAATGACGCAAAAAAAGTGGGAAGGACACAGATGCTTAGGATTTGAATAGAGGGAAAATTAAGGGAGGTAGGGAAGAGTTAGAAAGGAACTGGAATCACAGAAGCCCAGTGAGCAGCCAAAATGGAATGAGTAATATCACAATGTGGCAGTGTGGTGGTCATTACTGAAATTATTGGGACATTTCTTGGGAAGGATAAGGAAAAAAAAATTGGACAGGATTTGGAAGCGAGGAAGGACAAAGTGTTGGGAGCATTCCCTATGAAGGACTAAGGCTACTATGAAAACAGAAAACAAGGCAGAGATATTCTCCAAGAAAAGAGAAATATTACCAAATATTAGATGTTCTTTCTATATTTTATAAGTAATACTATCTGGTATGGCAATTACTAAAAGACCTTCCCTTTAGATGAGGAATGCTTAGAATCAATTTACACAAATTTGATTATGGTAATTTGTTCTCCCTGCCTCAGCTCACTCAAGCAAAATTGATAGCAAAATTGATAAGGGTCACGTCACAGGGAGATCAAAAGGGTAGGTCAAAATTATATTTATTTTTGTAAATATATGTTTAGTAGCTCTATTGAAGCAACAGTAGCTACTATACAACTTGATTTCTTTGTGATACTTTGTGGTTACTTTGATTGCTGCCAAAATCCTCACTGACAATCTGCACTTAGTGTTTCACTACCACCAGGTGTTTCAGATGTAGGAGCTTTACTAACTGTAGAAATATCCTAAAGACATTGGATTTGTTTGGGTTAGGTGCATTTATATAATGAAGGTAGAAAGGCATTGAAACTCGATGCAATTTTGCAGAAATCACAAAGGAAAGTAAGAGGGGGCTTATAAACTAACCCAGCTACCCAACCACATCAACATAGCTGATAAGCATGACGATTGATTAATGTTGCATGCAAATTCTTAAATACTATAATGCAGAGTACATATTTTTTGCCGATGAAAAAATATTGTAATTACAACTGAATAAATAATAAATAAACTTGCAATAAAATACAAACTATTTTTTCATTTGTATGTAATGAATGTACATTGTATTGCATGTGAGATGCCACCGTTTAAATTTTATGTTCAACTTTAAAAGAATAAATATGTAATAAAAATATTTTCTGAAATTATGTTTAAAACAAGCAAATATTAATCTTGCTTTCCAGAGAAGTACTAAAAGAGGATTTCTGCTGACTGGCCATTATTGCATTTTATCTGAGGAGAGCTTAGTTGATTCTTTACTCTTGGTTGAGTTGCTTGCATGATACTGAAATTCTTAAGACATTTTAAGAGGTTGTTTTAGTTGATAAAGTTAGTTGATATCAGGGCTTCCCTGGTGGCCTGAGGCTAAGCACAGTGGTATCACTGCTGAGGTCCGAGTTTGATTCTCAGCCAGGGAGTGGCCCACATGGCATGGCATATCCTTCCTGACCTGCCTGCTGCTCCCCTCAACAGCGTATTTCAGTACATCTGCCTGTTCTGCTCCCCACTCTGTCTCCGGTGAATCCTCTCACCCTCTGCATCTCTGGCCTGAACCCCAGTTCTTGTGCATAAATAAGTCTTTTTTTTTTAAGTGTTAATATCAACAAAACTTGTTTATTGAATAACTTATTGGAAGAGTCAATAGAATGAATGTTAAGGAAAATAAAATTTAAGTGCATTATTTACTTAATGGAACAACAAAGACACAAAACCAAATATTGGCTTGTTATTGAATAGATTGATGAAGTCTTTGCCTTGCACTGCAAACCTGTTCTACCCACACTCCATTACAGACTTGCAATACCTCTGCCTGAGCAGAGCGCAGAAGAACGCAATGAAAAAAAAAATCTTTTTTAATGACACTTTTATGACTCATGCAGTCTTGTGAGAAAAACTAGAATAGTAAATGCATAATTATCAAGCAATATTATGAGTTGTTAGGGATGCTCAAGGAAGGGAGGTTTAGCACAACAGATTTAAAAGACTGTGTGGTCTGTTATATTCCCAGGCCAAAATAGGCCTCTGAAGACCATGAATAATGATCTGCTTTATTTGAATCATGCATCGAGGGTGTGGTCAGGGACTGGAAATCATGGGCTTTATGGATCCTTTGTGGGAGGTAGAGATACAGTTTTTATCTTGTCTGACAGTCTCTATGGAGCCTGAGTATCTTCTAAGACAGAAGACTTAGATGGGTGTCTGGGATGTATTCTCTCAATATTGGAAAAAAAAATGTTCCTTTCAGACCAAGGCATTCATTTCACAGACAAATAAATGGATCCAGATGAAAATATGACCCCCCCCTTTTCATTTCAAACACACTGCTTTTTGCCCCATTTCATTTTCCTACCCTCATATTTCCGATTATCTGAAGGAGGAAATATTTCTAGCCTCATGAAGTATTTTAGTTTCTTATACGACAGACGAAAGAAGATATTGTTCACTCTTTCTCTCCCTAAGGAAATATGTTGTAACAAAGACGGTACTCTCTGTGAACATACAAATGTCATTAAAAAATAAGTTCCAGAAAGAGGAATTTTCTTGTAGTATTAATTTTAAAGACCTTTATATACATTGGAGAAAAATGAAATGAAGTAGCCTTATATGCCACTGCCACTAGCAGTCACATTAGAATATTCAAAATGGAATCATATGTACTTGGAATGCACACTGTATAATTTATTTCGTTTGCATTAACTTTTTTAATGAGAAGTGATTTTTTCTTCTGAGCCTGTTTGTCAAATGTCTTAGCAATAGGACCTGTTCGATATGTCTCTTCTTGTAGTCATAGAAACATGTTACATTATTCATTTTGTTGTCTTAACACTTTTTTTCCCTTTTCTCCACATAACAAAAAGACAAGTAAATAAGTGTCTTCAGTTTATCGTAAACACAGACTTTATATGTGTGTGTATAAATATAAATATTTTAGGCATAGACTTCTTGTAAAATTTTTGTTAAGAACATAAATGTGGTTGGGATAAATCTTTGAGTTTTTAAATTACTGAAAGCTGTATAATAATAATAATAAAAAAACATGAAACTGTTAAACTGTTTCAGACATGCAACTCTATTCCACTCACATAAGAATTCTAGATTAGGGGCCTCCCTGGTAGTGCAAGGAGTTAAGCACAGCACTCTGAAACCATCCAAGCCACTGCAGCAACTGTTCGATCCCCACACAGGGAGGTACACCACATAGCGCAGGAGACCTCAATACTCAAACAGCAAGCATTAGTGCCGCACAGAATCTGGGTAATTGTGAGTGGTGAGCTGTACAGAGGGGAGAGGGGAGTTAAACCCTGTTCTATGGAATTGAGTGATGATAATCAGCTTTGATTCGCTTTAGTACAAGTACATGACATTTAGTAATTTTCAGAAAAAAATATGAAAATGAAAACCCACTACAATCATCTCCAAAGGACACACTTTTTATATAATTGAAGAGAAACCCTATCAAGATTTTAATAGAGAGGACTCCCTGGGCGCAGCAGGCTCCTCCTGTCTCCCCACTACTCCCGTCAGCAGTGGACTTCAGTCAATCTGCCTGTTCTGCTCCCCACTCTGTCTCTGGTGAGTCTGCTCACACCTCACCTCTGGCCTGTACCCCAGTTCCTGTATGCATAAATAAATACATCTTTAAAAAAAGGATTCTAATCGTCTGCTTTCATTGCTAACTCAGTCAATTTCTATTAAGTGCATGGATCCTAATCCACGTGATTATAACATCTTCCAGAATCAATGAGTACATATTGAGAGCTAAATCTGGAATCAGTTGCCATTGACAAATTCCTATTGGATTAAGCGATCTCCTCAGACTGACGTAATTTTCTATGCTAGAAATTTGACTTTCCTAATCCAGAATGTAATGCTAAAGAGATTTATAAACAGTTGTTGACCCTTGGTCTATCTAACTCAAACACAATAAAGTATGTAAATATTGAATAACCTTGTTCCTTTGTGGAGTTCTGTTGACTGAGATAGATAAACTTGCTTCTAGCCAGATCTTTAAAGGTTAAGTGAGGGCTATATTCCACCCATGTTCCTTTAATGAACCACAGAAGAAAATTGATGATTACAGAGTATAATGAGTATATATTGCATAGTTGCCTTTTAAATAAAAGTGTCTAAAAGAAAGAAAATATCTGCATTTCAATGATTATTTATTAACTTCTTGTGGGTTCAGTGTGTTTTGCAAAGTGGGAAAGGCATGCTAAGAAGGTTATGACATAACCTTGTCAAAACTAAAACCATAATGTCATGTTAACTGGGAAATATCAGCTCAGTGATATATACAACTACCACAGTAATTTTTTAGGTCACTTCAAAAAAAAGGAATACCATCTGTTAACTTTATTTTGCCAGGTAAAATACAGAATGCATTGCATTTATATTAATAACTTTTTATTTCTCTTAATTTAATCACTTCACTAATCTGTTTTGATATTGACTATGAGTGAGACACTGAACGAATCACACTGCTTTTAGATATTCTAATAGATGGAGGCTGTTTGGGAGCTGTATTCATTTCAGGAATTTAAGGACATTCTCTTAGACATCAAATCCTTTGGAAAAGCTTTTGCCTCACCAAGAGATAGCCATTAAGGTGGCAATTTGTTGTGACTTGATTAAGTAACTGTAGCTTACTCTTTTTCCTAAGTATTTTGAACAATTAAGTAGGACACACAAGTTAGATATCTATACATTATCTCTTTATTACAATAGACAAATCAAAAAAAGATGTTCGGGGGCAGGAGGGAGTTTAGTGTGAAGGCATCAGGAGAGTGGACATGAGGCAGGTCCCCTGCACCTGAACAACTGAGTCAATTTTATGACTACATAAATCACCATCAATAAAGCAGTCTTCTCACAACTAACTGCGTTTGGAGGTTACAGAGGTTGGTATCAAGCTTTCCCAGCAGCTTATAAAGGCAATGGGATCTTTATACAATGAAGGGTGCTTTCACCTTTATGAGTATCTAGGCACTTCCTTTTGCATGGTTTTCTTTACTGTCCTAATGGATTTCATTAATTTTCCTCTAGCTAACTACAGAAAACAATTATCTCTATATAAACTTTGAAATCCCCTTCTTCCTCCCCCACCCCCCGTCATGTTGTTCCACACTGGACCACTCTTCAAAAACACTGGGTGGTACTCCCAGGTCATGGTCATGAGCCCTTATAAATTCCATATAAATCTTGTTTCCATTGGCAGGTGCAGTTCTGATTCAATGCTTGGTAAATTCTTTAATACTAGAAAGTATTGTTTGGGTAACAAATTAAACCTCCTACACATTTTCACATGAAGTGAATGTGGTTCCATAACTCATGCTCTAGTGACCTTTCCTGAAGGAAGAGAAGAGAAGAAAGGCCACTAGAAAGAAGGTGAATCCAGAAAGAAAGGGCAGTATGACCAGTCTGGCAAAGTGCAGCTATTTCCTCCAGGGACAAAAAGGGAATAGCATCAGGACAATAGAAGAATCCTATAAGAGAAGCTTCCCTCCTACAAAAATAATCTATACCAGATCAGCAGGTAAATGAAAAAAACTAAATTAAATAAAATGTTAAAAATTACAGGTGTAAAGCAGCATTCATTAGAACACAAAGTTTTTTGTGTTTACTTGTTAGTTCCACACTTCAATAAAATAAGTCCAACATTAGGAAAAGAATTTGAAGATTACACTCTGATAAGAGCCTACATGCTCGAAGATGACAACCATTATTAATTTAAAAAGTTGTTTAGATAGGGCCCTCCCTGGTGGCACAGCAGGTTAAAGCACAGCATTAAGAGGCTAAAGCCATTTCCGCATGAGTTCGATCCCCACCTGCCTTGGAGGTGACCACAGGGTGAGGCAGACCTCTCCTGACCCGCCCGCTGCTCCCCTCAGCAGTGCACTTCATCAGTCAGCCTGTTCTGCTCCCCACTCTGTCTCTGGCAAAGCCTCTCATCCACCCTACCTCTGGCCTATACCCCAGTTCTGTATTAGTAAATCTTAAAAAAAAAGTCGTTTAGATAAATAGCAGATGATTTCACTTCCATGTGGATTATAGTGCAACAAACAAACAAAGGGTCAGAAAAAAGACAACATAAAATCTGATCTTAGATCTGAGGCACCCAGAAGGGGAGGGGAGAACCCAAGAGACTAAGGTGGTCGACCCTGGGTGCTGTGGTGGTGGGAAAACTACGAGGACATATATAATAAAAAACTAGAAAGGAGAAATCAAATATGGCCCAACAATTAAGAATGATATTTAAAAAAGCACTTTATCTAAAACTAAACTTAAAAAATAAATAAAAGTCTTTTAACAATCGATCCAATTGCTGAGAGGCAGAAATGCTTTTTAGATGCCTATTTATAGGGGATAAATAGACCAGGTAAGAATGGGAGCAAACAAGAATGCAGACAAAATGTCACAAGGGGGAGCAGAGGTTTGGTAAGATGGCCTGAGGAAAAAAGAGTAAAATAAGGAGGCAACACCCAGGATTTGAACTGTAGCCCCCCTTGGTAGTTATAGAGGACAAACAAGTAAACCAAAATGTGTCTGAAATGGTTTGACTCTTATACAGCAAGTACCTTGGCTTACATGTAATCTTGGCTAGATACACACGCGTGCATACACACACATACATACATACACGAATGCAAAGGTGAATAGTGACTACAGACGGTAATAAAAAAATTGGAGAACTGCCAATGCTTGTAAATATTTGGAGGGTTCATGATGGATCAGCATGAGACAAAGTACGCGTCTCCTTTCCCACACATTCTATATGCACCACCCACGAAACAAAGGGATAAATGAGATACAAAGTCTCGTGGAGTTAGCTAATTTAAGCAACTCAAGTCTCAGCAAGCACGGCAGGACCCCGAGGTCATTGCCTAGAGGGACGCAACACCCATCATCCCAGCCATGATGAGGCATCACCCAGGAGCTGGGAGAGGGTCGTGAGCTTCACCTCTGTGTGTGTGTTTCCCTTACTTGTTGATTAATAAGACTCAGCCAAATATAAATAAAATGAAAAGACCCCAGTATCTACGGCCTTAAATGTTTTATAGATCTCTACTTGTTTGGGGGCCCATATGTATGCTCAAGGAGATTGAATTCCTGCCAGTTTGAAGAATGTCTGAACAGTTAAAGTTGGCAGACATCAAGGGCTAGAGATGACAACCAGCCCCACACAGCTTATCCTTTATTCAGGGGCTGGCAGGATGCCCTCCTTGGATTTGAAGAAGCCACCATCACAGGAATTGTCTATCTGCATGAAGGCATCTTCTTTAAGCCCATGGCATGGACTAGTCCACCTACTTAGCCCTACTCCATGCCATTATATGTACATCTCTAGTATGTAATGTTTGTGTACAATACATATAACATACATGCACATATTAGAATGTATGTGTAGCATTAATATCTGTATTGATGCTATAGATTACATAAAGATATGATATAGTTGTGTTATAATATGCAATACTTTTCTATTGTATACTTCCATATTACTTATAGTAATGTGTGTTTTATCATTTAAACACCTGTCGTCCTCCTAAACAACCGGTGCCCTCAAAAATCTTATACCCTCTCATTCAGTTCTCCCTTTTTTACAAAGTCAAGGTCATCACCATAAGACCGTACCTCCCCTCTCTTATTGAAATATACTCCTAAAACCTAGACCAGGCCATAGTCAAATTGTCCTCATGAAACTAATTCTTGATGTGGTTTGACTTAAAATCGCTTGCTTCATGATGATGTGAATCTGCATGCATTCTGTAGAAACCACTCTTTAATTTTGAACTTGAGCTTTCCCTGGCTGGCACTTGGCAAGAGAATGCTCTCTCGTGATGTTGGGCAGTGGCATCGAGCGCACAGTTCCCGGTCCTTTCCACAGAACTCTGTTGGGTGTACTGCTAGTGCTGTTTGGATACTGTGTTTTCAGCTTCAGATCCCATTGTGTCTGGAAGGTACCACCCATGTCTCCTGCTTCTGGTGAGGAAGAAGCAATTTTCTTGAGATGAGACTCTAGGTAACTGTTCAGCTCTGGGCTAGTGTGATTGTGTGGAGGCCACTTCTGGGAGCCAAGCTACTATGTTCCATAGAGGAGGTACACAAAATGCATGCTTGTTTGTTTGTTTTAATTTTATTTTTATTTTTTTTAATTTTTGATTTATGATGGACTTACTGGTTTATAGCGAGAAGCATTTATATAACTTTTTCTCTTTATATTTCATTATCTGGCTAATACAATTGCAATCAAGCAGGTGAAATAAGAGCCCACATCTCTCATGTCTCATGTGACAAATGGTCTTTTTGCCCAAGTAATCAGCGATCCAGTGAAGCATCGAATTCAAGCTTCTCCATTTACTCACTTTTAAATGCATAATCAAAATGAACATTTCAGCATTGAGACACAAGTCCCACATTGTTTTTCCCCGACAGAGTTAAGATGTCTTAGAAGAAAGGGCAAATAACAGACTAGATCTTTATCAAAATAGTAAACCAAAGTCAATACCACATTTCTGGAGGAGTTAGATTTTGTGCCCCATAAGATATTGGGACGTGCAAGGCTAATAATAAATATCATATCAAAATTTAGCTAGCATAGTTGAAAAAACCCTAGGAAACAAGAGTGGACTATCATAAACCCAATAGTTGTTTATGGTTGCTAATATTGTGCTACTAAGCAAATCAAAAGAGAACTTGGTATTTGTATTTGAAAGCCGATTACTTCCTTTGTATATGTTTGCAAAGACCACAAAGAAAAATTTGCTTCAATAGCACATACAGTAGTCATTTTCACGCAAAGGAGATGCTGACCCTTAATCTCTGGAGCAACCTGAGCTGTAGGAGCTTGGGTTACCTTACAGGAACCACTGTGCCTCTCTGTTGACGGCATCTTCCTTTGGACTTGATTAAAAGGAAGTAGAAAATACACTAGGTTGTTGGTTTAGACTTTCAAGCCAGCTGCTAGAAATAAACAAGTGAAATTAAGGAATCTGTCATAGGAGAATGTTTTAGAGATCATGAAGTATGAAGTGTCTGAACTGTCTTGAGATTTTTATGTGAAGTGTAGTGAAAGTTCCCATCTCTCATAGAAGTCTGTCTGACCCCTTTGAACCTGGAGGAATATATCAAGTTTGGGCATACGCTGAAGGGTTTTATTTTGTTTTCCAAGTTACTCAGAAGGTTGTCTTTTTGAGTGGAGCCAAGAAAAAAGTTTTCTCAACAGACTTACGTCACATGAAATCACAACGCTCGGAATGGCTGCCTTTGGAGAATCATAGCAGAAATGCTTACGATTTTGGAACCAGGACTTGGCTCCCTTTGCTATGAACTAGCGACGTATGTGGGCAGAGGAGAGAACAAAGCCACTTTCCACCTCCCTATACACATCCAAAGCATGGACTTGAGGAGCATGAGCCTGACCGCATCGTTATTATTCAGATGCTTTTCGGCCAACCCAGCTATCCAACTGGGTGATCACAGACAATCTCATCCTTAAATTAAATCGGCAAGTAGAATATTAGGTTTGAGCAGATTCTGAAACCAGGCTAAGAAAAAGCTATGAGTGAGTGCCCATGAGTGAACCGACCCTGTGAGCTGCTCTGGGGGCCAGGGCTTGAATGAACTCGCGGAAGCAGGAGGCCGGTTTGCGGGTTACCACAGATGTGCAAATGGCGCCTTCAGCGGGAAGGTCACAAACTACAGTTTCACGTAAGCATTCCCCTGGAGGACAGTGATTTTATATCCGAATCCCTGTGCATCCCCTTGGAGGGTTCCAAGGGGCATAATTATGTGTGTGAGTGTTACTGTTCAGTTTGCCTTAAAGTTGAATGGCCAGCAGCTAATTCTGGCAGTGACCAGGCATTTAGCTGATTTATTAGGCATTTAGAAGACATGATAACACATTATTTGGTAACAAGGAATACAAGCAAGAAGTTTGTGGGTGAATTTCAGAGGGTGAGCAGGGATAAGAAGGGGCTTTCATCCTGTGTGATCTCACGAAGGCATTTACTTCAGTGAACACTTCCCATAATTGGGGGTTCATGATGAGCTCAACTTCTTATCACGCTCCTCCGTTTCTTATCTGAGGATACATGCAGGAGGTGTATGAGCACAGGCGTGGCTGTGATGGTCTCTGAGATATCAGACTGACCCAGCCATTGCCAAGGTGGACACTGAGTCCTTCCATGGTGACACACCTGAGACAACTAGCCGGGATCCCGGTGGGAGATTAATCATATTGCGCACTTTCCACTGAAAAATCGGCAGGTGCTCTTTGGAAATATTAGTGCTCCTACTTATGGGTTTTCTTTCTTCTTTTCATGTCTTTGGTCCTCCATCCTCTCAATGAACTAAAAGAATGTCTTTCCTTTGTCATGTTTTCGCACACCAGGGAATTATTTCATAGGAAGCTCTGGCTCATTCATCCTCATCTTAGCTCCGAATAGTGGAGAGGTTTTAGACTGAGTGCTTTGGCCCTGCTAGCTTTTCTCCCTGATTTTGACCTTAGCCATAAATAGATGAGTGTGATTATGATAGTAATAAGATTAAGACAGAGTCTGTTTCTCTCTGTCTACTTCATTCACCTTCTAAGTTCAATGGAATTTACAGCTGTTCACTCCAACCATCTTTAGGGAGAGTTTAGCTGGTTAATAGTCTGATACCAGAGCAGATAAAAGATAAAATCAGCCATAACTGCCATTTCTGGCTAATACACTGAGTGGCCATTATAAACTGTGGTTAATAAAATACTGTTAGAAAGCCAAATATAAAACCCAGAATAAAATATTGATGCAAGTTCCAAGATTTATATTGACAAGTAAAGACACAAATCAAACTTTCTTTTAATTAATTAAAATAATATACATGTGTAAAGTAAATGCAATTTGTAAATAAATTGGGCTCAGATGCAAGAAAAAACACACTCCAAGCACAAAGGAGACACGTTGCAGTGTCTGTTGCTATAAACAGAGCCTCCTGTCTCTGATGATAATTAAACAGATTATTTCTCAATTCTGGAATGAACATTTCATATTATTTTTTATCAGAAAATTTAAAAATTAAAGCACACTCAGAATCTTTTGCCACAAGTGTAGAACGATATTATTTTTCCCCCACAGTCACATCAAGAGGCGTATCTTTAAAACATGACATTCTTTTCAACAAATTGAGGAGGAGGTCTAAGCCCTTAGGAGCTGTGGAGGGGTTCCAGTGTTTGATGTCATCAGCTCTACATTCTCTAACCCATAAAACACTACAATTTTGTTGGTGTTTTTAAAACAACAAATAAATTTGCAGACAATTATGTTAATCATACGCTCATTTATGATGGGGCTGAATTTAAAATCTCCACATTTCCCCTCTTTTTTAACAATCTGGTCAACTCCCCATGTATCCCCCCAGTTCTCGGTGTTGAGTCTCCGCGAGGGTCCCCGGCTTATCTTCCCCGCTTTTCCTCCCTTCGATCGCACCCCACCCACCTCACGGCAGCAGCAAGCTCATTTCTCTCATCACAAGGGACAACCTCTCATGCCGGGCAAACCACTCCTCACGTGAACCCTGAACACAGCAGAGGTGATGAATGTCTGTTCTTCATTCAAGACGCAGCCAGTTCCAAGGTTATATTTTTATTCAGTTATCCACCCTCTGCCTCGCAAATACAGAGGTCTGGAGGTGGGTCACCGCAGGGCTAGAGCTATCTATTATCTGCGCTTCGGTGAAGGCAGTGTTTTCCTGTCTAAAGTGGAAATATCTCAGGAACTGCACCGTGGACACGAAAGGAAATACATTATTTACAGAATGATGCATTTTACACATTGATACTGTAACTTTATTACCAGCATTAGATTTTACACAGCAGTATAATGTGTTAAAGCATACTATATGAACTCCTAATTTACTAGTACATTTTTACAATGATTTGAGGATCTAATCTATTTTATTCTGTAGTAAATATTCTGAAGATGTCTCCTTATGTTGTAGAATGCTTCATGTGTTTTGAGAATGTTATTTTCTGGTTTAAAATATCATCTATCACTGTTTAAAGTTTGAACAGCTAATGGAGGTAAATAATGAAATTCCAAATTTAGTCACAAAATATTGTTATACAGTTATACTATTTTATATATAGTTCTAGCCATGGGCATATATATCTTCCTCTAGCTTGGTTTTTATACACACGCTGTGTATGTTAACTTTACATTCATATGTATATGCACCTGGATATGTATGTTTTAATCCACATAGAAAATAATGTAGATGCTGTTACATATAGTTTAATCATTTACGTGTATCTAGAGGAAACCCTTTTAATATTTATTTACACGTATCATGGGGACTTTAAAAGAGATTTGTTCAAGAATAGACATTTTCATTTAGCTCTAATTTGGAAAAAATCCCAGTGACTACCATATGATCAAAAAGTATTATCCAGTATATTGTTGCTATTTTGAGGACTAGGACACCAGGATTTTTTTTTTTGTAATATTAATGTACATCAAATATCCCTAGGCAAAATGGTATCCCCATAATAGTGGAAAATTGTCAATATTTTCTTTAATATTTCAAAAGAAGCTAAAACTACATAAAATAAAATGCTAATAGATGATTAAAATAACATAGAAAACTTTATAAAAAATGAGCAAAAGTCTCATGGTAACTCACAACAAGGTATATTCAAATGACCGACAATTGTATGAAAATTTACTCAATTTTGGTAATCAATACAGAAGTACAATGCAAATCAGTTACACCAAGATCATAATGATCGCAGGAAACAAATACACAACACAAGCCCTATCAACAGGAGCGAATGAGGACTCACAGCCAGTGAGGATATGGTATGCTATAAACTTGCCTGAAAACTGCTCAGCCTTATGTCCTAGAGCAGAATTATTCATAATCTTCAAGAGATGTGCAAAAACATGTTCAAAGGAATTCATAAAAGATTCATAGCATCTTCATGCAAAACTGCCCCCAAATGAACATATCTAAAGTGCATCAATAGCAAGAAGATGTGATACATATACACAATGGAATATTACTCAGCAATCAAAAAGATATCTCATGCCACTCACAGCAACATGGATGAAGGTGGAAAGGATCATGCTCAGTGAAATAAGCCAGAAATAAAAAGAAAAATACCAGATGGTTTCACTTATAGGAAGAATGTAGGAGATTCAAATAAGGGATTGGAGGGTAGAATAGTAGATATAGCAAAGTAAAAATCAACATCAACAGGCAACTATAAAGCAGAGCTATTCTTTGGGAGTGGGAGACAGATAGAAACTGGATCAAAACAGGTGGGAAGAGCACAAGGGACCGTGGTGATGGTGCACTGGTGAGTTGGTGGTGGGAATTTCTTGGGGATCATACCTGAGTGGATAAAACATACATTGTGTAAAAATGAAGCATGATGTAAATATGTGTGTGTGTACATAATTTAAAAAATTATCACAAAAAAAGAGTACATCAATAGTGCTAAAAATGTGGGTGAGTTCACACAGTGAATTCAAAGACCAATTAGACTTCATAGGTTCTGAGGCATGCAGGGGTATGGATGAGCCTCACAGATCTGTTTTAAGAAGGTGGACAGACTGTGTTTCCATTACATAAAACTCATCAAAAGGCAAAGGGTTAGTAACAATTTAAGTCACATGAGCAGGTCTCAGCGCAACACCACTCAGCTGCTGCTCCACCTTCTGGATCAACTCTTGGCTAAAATTCACTAAATTGTACTCTTCTATTTGTATGTTTCTGTTTGTAAATAGCATATAGTTCATTGCTGAGTTAAAAATTTCATGTAGCCAAGACTGAGAAGTGAAAAGGCGAGTCAGAAGCAGGCTGGGGATGGGAAAAACTGCTCATTCTCATCGCGGTGAATGAAATAGCGAGGATGAGATCAGTCTTCAGCACAGCAATTTTTTGCTGTTTATTTTAAGATTTCTTTATTTATGTATGCACACAAGAGCTGGGGTGGAGGCAAGAAGAGTAGGGGTGAGAGGACTCACCAGAGACAGAGCGGGGGGCAGAGCAGGTGGATTGACTGAAATCCACTCCTGAGGCGAGCAGGGGGGAGACAGGAGAGGTGCTGCACACCATGTGGGTCACTCCCTGGACAAGGATTGTGCTGCAGAGGCTGCACATAGCTTGAAAGTGCTGTCCTTAGTCCCTGCACCACCAGGGACGCCCCGGCACAGCGGCTTTTATGTACCTGCATTGCTACCTGGCTGTACTCCTCTCCTCTCCTCTGTCCTAAATGGGGCTGCAGAGCAGGCATCTGCACTCAGTCACCTCACATTTTCACTAATGAAAATAATGCATGTAGCATAGAAAGAAATCATAGAAAGAGTCAATTCATGTTCAATATTAAATGAATGCCATTAATATAGACTGATTTGGTGACTGATTTGTAAATGAATATAGAGTATGTCATATGCCTGAGTGATGTGGATTTAATTATGCATATTAATACAGATATGAACTATAATTTGGTAGAGAAAGCAATGAAATATTTTTGAGATAAAGGTGCAGGCAGATTTCCATTTTCTTTCTAAATTTAAAGTGATACAAAGTAGTGTGATACATTCTTTATGTGGAATGACCAAAATAGCATTCTCTCACAAAGCTTCTTGCTACATTGTCAACAGGTGAGTTTCTTACGGAATGTAAATGTGTTTAAAAGAATGATTTCAGGCTATACTTAGTCTGGAGGTGGGTCACGGCAGGGGTAGAACTAGTCTATTATCTGTACCTCTGTGATCTCAGTGTTTTCCTCTCTAAAGTGGAAATATCTTAGGAACAGTGCACAGTGGACATGAAAGTAAATACATTATTTACAGAATAATGCATTTTAAACTCTTTGTCTGTAATATTTGGGCCATTCTTGTGAAAACTTGAAGCTAGCTTAAAAGTGGAAGACTTGAAAATCAAATGTTTAGTACAGTGAACTCGGTGGTGCAGCATCTTAAGAGTGGAAATAACTAACCAAGGTATTTTGTTAATTATGAGGAAAAAAAGGAAAAGAGAAGAAGGGAGGGAAAGCAATATTTGTCACTTCTTATGTCAGTAAAAGTATTGGAATGATAGTGATTACCTAGAGTATACCCAGTGTAGAATGGCTTACAGTCATCCCTCTGTTGCATTTTGGTTGTATAAGTAGAAAAATAGTTTAATGTACTGAATTGTACATATCTAATTTAATCTTGTAACTTTCTAAAGCAGAATCTTTTGAAGCAACACATGTAAGATGAAATGTGTGACTTTAAACATGAGGGTGTATAAGAGACACGGCTCTGTTGGATAGTATAAAGAGCCTGTTGAACGATTTCTTTGCTTCCTTTTGCTGTTCCATTTGGATACTCTTTAGATTTTTCCAGGTGTCTTTTACCTGCTCAGATATCAAATTATCTAATATCCCCCTCTTCTGAAAGATCTCTAGAGGTACCCTTGAGAGGTTATAATTGGATGTTTCCTCCATTTGCAATTGGAACTAATCTTATTTTAGAAACAAATGTGCAAGTGTGTTAAATCTTCAGAAAGGGTCTAAGTCTCTCTCTAGACACTGTCACACCTTGAATTCTTGTGAATCTACTTAGAAGAGAAAAGAAAAATATATATATATAACTTAGAGTAAGAAATTGGAAGAGACTTTATGTAGTGTCTCTGGACATGTGAAAGAGATTAAGGTATGAGTTAAATTAGGAAATGGTGGATTCAATCACTAAAAGTTCCTTAAGGGACAGGTTTCATGTGGAAATCAATACACTTATAAGAATCATGCACATTTTCTTTTGTGTATGACAAGAAAATACCATATTTTTTTTACTATGTTTTCATCTATTTGGTTTTTAAAATACATGTAATGTTTTGGCATCATATTGTAGAAATATCATGCAAGTGCATGTGTGTATACATTAAGAATTCATTTTTAAAATTATTTCCTTTTGTGTGAGCATTTAAAATATTGATGAGCTATTTCTAACCTGTCTTAAACACGCTATTAACCTTCCCTGTGTGGTACCAATGACCCATCCACTGTTTGCAAGATGTGAGATACCTAGATCATTCTATCATGATTTTCCTATAGTTGAAGGTGTTCAGCAACCAATTAACATAATCCTACCTGAAAGCTATTATTCAAACTCTTTCTGCAAACATGTTTTATTCAAAATGTCTTGTATTTTCTAACCCTCTCAGGTGTATATTTTAAAAGACATATGCTGGATGAACTTTTTCGAACCAAATGTCCAATATTCACACAGGTATCTTTTAGACAATGAAACATTTACCACAAATTTGCAGAAATGACATGGAATTGAATTTTGTGTACTTGAACCTTGCTGGAAAAAATCCTTGGAAGACTGAAATACCACAAATTGATCATAGCTTACATTCGCCAACCTTTCAAATCACACTATATCCATATGCCAAAATCTTTACTGAGTACTTTTACAATTTTCTTTTTCTTACCCTGAGCTTACAAAAACACTAATAATTCACAAGATGATGACAGAAATAGAATGCTGTTTCAACCTGGTGGTATGAAGTCAGAATTGTGGTTGGCATAACAACTACAGGGTGAAATAAGCATATTCTGTACTTTGTTTAACATTTTAAAAAGGGAATTTGAAAGTAGCTCTGATCTGCACATCATTCAGTATTTTAATTGTAAGTAGAGACAATAAAGCCATTTTAAGAACAATATCAAGATACTAGATTACTCGATTTTACTTTCATGTTCATTTCTCCCTATGTCTTAAGGATTATTTTGAAGACTGAGTATGCCATTTTACCAGAAGAAACGACATATTTCCTGAGGATGGCCACTGCATTGAAATTATGGAAAAGTTGCTACATTTTTGATGATGTATAATGTAGATATATCAACCTTATGTTGCTGGATTCGGTTTAATATGCCCATGGAAAATGGTATCTTTTCTTTTCAGTAAAAACCAAAAACAGATAATTTTTATCAACTTTAAGTTATTGGGATGTGTTTGTGTACAGTGGCTGAACACAGTGAGTTGTTATATATAAATACAACCATGGCAATCCTAAAACTTGTGATAATGGGGAGATTAAATACTAATTTTAATTATTTGGCTTCTCTTTTATGTGGTGTATAGTATTACTGTTATGACATAACCGACCTTAAGAAACTATAATATACTTTGATGCATTACATACTATAATATATTGTCATCCATTATAAATGAGTATACAATGTCCACACTCAATTTTAAAGTAAATATGCAAAATAAGGAATGAGATATAATCAAAATGAACATTCATGTTTAGAATTAAAAAAAAAAAGAGTAACAGAACCAACAGAATATTTGGAATACTATAAATATTTTGCTATTTAAAAGGAAGGGAGATGAAAAGGCAAACTGAAACCCCTGTAGTTACTCTACATTCCCAATAAAAATGCCTATCTTTTCTTCTTGCTTTGAGAAATCAATACATAAATGAAATTATTTGGTTAAATAGACTGACTAATAATTTGCTACCAAGGTATAAATGAAAAGCTAAACAAAGGGAAAGACACATGTATGTGCTAAAATGTGTTTCAACAGCTGATTAATTGCAAGACTATAAAAAGATTATTTCAGTAGAGGAAACTTCCATTCTACAAAAACATGTTATTATAAATAATACTTTTTAAAACATTTATTTATGCATACAGAACTGGAGTACAGCCAGAAGTGTGGGAAATTGATAGGATTCACCAGAAACATAGTGGGGAGCAGAACAGGCAGATCAAGTGAAATGCACTGCTCAGGGCTCAGCAGAGAGGCAGGAGAGGTCTGCTGCACCATGTGAGTGAACCCTCCCACCTTCCCCTGCTAGGAATTGAACTTTCTCTGCAATGACTACAGACAACCTCAGAGCACTGCTGAGCTTTAACCCACTGGCGACCTGGGAGGGCTGACATCATTTCCTCTTTACTGCCTCCAGTTTACTGTTAGCATCCAAAACACTCAGTGTCATTGCCATTCTATGCCAGTACAGTTTTGCTCTCTTTGACCTACAGAAACCACCTATGAAAACCAATCTATTTATTCCTTAGTATTTTCAACATAATCCAGTAAACAGAGACAAGGGAGAGTTTTATGTCATAATTGTGCTCATCTATAAATCACATTTTACTGAAGGTTTGCAAAGTGCAGGGCTAGATGTCATAGCTGTTCCAATGGCATGGAACTGGGTAACAGGTCGCACTGAAGTCAAGTGTCCTGGGAATTCCTGTACCCCCTGTTTAGACCTACGCTTCCCACCTCGTTGCTTGTTGCCTTTGCCTCTGCGTCTCCCTGGCCCCGCTCCTCCTGCCACACTGATGTGGCTCATAACTCCTTATTTATCTTCCTTTGTCCACCTACATCACATGCCCATGTGACTGTTTCTTGGAAGCCCTGAGACAAACAACTCAGCCACCTGTTTCATTATTGCTTCAAATTTATTTTTAAAATAGCCACACCTATCATTCAGGTATGGCATGTCACTATTGTTCAAAAAATACACTTAAATGTTGCAACAGAGACTATGTGGTTAAGAGTAAATATTGACGCTGGCACTTTACATAAAAATCTTGTCGACCCCTCACTAAGGGACTTCCAGAATAGTCTGCTAAACAGACTCTCCACTCCTTAACAAGACGTATGAGGCAGATGTTGTTATAATTATTTTCCCACCCATTTCACTTTCTCTCTAGGGAAGTGTTTGCAATTCCTGAAAGCAACATCTGTCCTCCAATTCCCCCTCCATGTGTCTTGAGAAGTAGGGCGAAGTATAAAAACTGCATTTTAAGCATCAGGTACTTTCTTCAGGCTGTCCTTTGAGGGTAATCGCACCACATGCTGAATAGTCCCTAATTATGTTGGCAGCTTTTTTATTTTGCATCTCTAATATAATATAAATAAACCCAGTATGAACGAATTATTTATTCTCTTCATCTGAGAATCATTGCTGTTATTACTCCTTAGACATAGTGTCTTCCTCAATGCTAATCCTGATTCTAGAAGTTGGGTCTCTGTGTCTTTACATTCTGCTATGAGGGCTTTGATTTACAGAGGTCATCGCAGGATGAAGGTAAGTTTAGCCCTCATTTCAGGCATTGAGTGATACTTACTCCTTTCTCCAACTCAATGTTCTCCCAGAACTTCACTTCTCCTGGAGAGAGACGCAAGCTACACTTAAAAGTCCTGCTTGCAAGTACTTTTGTCTGGCTCTGCCCCATTGCCTGGATACATAGGATTTTTATGCCCCCCACCCCCAACAGGAAACTTAGTTTTCTACACCAAATCTCTTCAGTCACAGCTGAGTTTCCTCAAATGCCCACGAACTAGGTCAGGTGGGGTTCAGAGAAAATCTTCAGATATTGAATAACTGAAGGATGCATCAGCATCCTTGGCTCAAAATTACCCCTATCAAGACTTAATTAAGACTCAGAGGAACCTCCTTCTTTTCCTCACAGTCAGATTCCACTTGTGTGTTTTTGAAATTCATAAATTAGAAAAAGTGATTCCACCTCCCTGACATCTAGAGAGAGGAGAGCGGTCTGGTATTGAGTTCAATTGTCAGTGACCGATGAGTTAATCAATCATGCCTAAGTACCGAAGCCTCCATTAAACTCCAAAAGGACAGGACATGGACAGCCAGGCTCTGGGCGGGGGAACGCAGAGAGGTATTAAGAGAAGCACCGCCAGAGAAGACATCCTCTTCCCATAACTCGCCTGAAGCATTTCTTTTATCTGGATGCTCCTGCTTATATATCACTTTATAAGAAACCAGTAAACTAGCAATTTAAAATAAAATACTATTAAGGAATCTGAAGGCAATAAAAATATTTTCCTAACTACCTTTTATTTTTTTTAAGGTTCATTTATTTGTGCATATGGAACTGGGGTACAGGTCAGAGGTATGAGGGGGTGAGAAGATTCACCAGAGACAGAGCTGGGAGCAGAACAGGCAGATTGATGAAGTACACTGCCAAGGGGAGCAGTGGGCGGGTCAGGAGAGGTCTGCCGCGCCATGTGGGTCACCTCCCTGGTCAGGGATTGAACTGGTTCTGCGGTGGTGTGACAGCTTCATAGTGCTATGCTAACCAGTTGTGCCATGAGGGAGGGCCCCTGACTACCTTTATATAGAGCCCATTTCATTTATACAAGAGTGACCTGAGCACTACTAAGCCAGTGCCCATTAGACCTAGACTTGATTTGGAAATGTTTGCCAACCGATATAAAGAGTAGGCTGTGGAAATAAGTAACGTGTGCAAACTAAGTATCTCCATTTTGTAAAAGGAAGCTCATTATTCTCAGACCCATCTTTGTGTTAAACAGCTTCTTCCAAACTAAAAGGTAGTTTGTCGATGACTTGCTAACTCAGCACTTCTTTCTCATCTATATTCATGGTTTTTGAGGGTCTGTGCATGCAGCTGGATCTTGGCTCTTGATATCATGAGTCACAACCTTATTTCAGAAAGAATCTTTTTTCAATCCATTGGTGAATATTGGAGTCTGAGTGATAAAATTTAAAGGGCATGGTGAGGTATAGCAATGCTCGAAAAATACAGAGCATTGTGGATTCGGCACTTTGTTGAAGTCACATCAGAAAGGAGTTGTAAAAGGCTTACCAGACTACAGTTTTGATAATATGAAAAGAATGTTTACACTTGATTTTCTGACTGGGGGGCAACTGCCAGCCTTGTATTCTTTTTCCTTTTCAAAAGAAGTACAATGAGTTTCTAGCTAATTTATTTCATATATTAAAATTAATACAATCATAAAATGATATGTAGATATCATGGAGTAATATATCCTTGTGCTTTATTTAAAAATATATATATATTTAAATATATATATTTTTATATATATATATATTTATTTATTTAAAATATATATATATTTTTTAATATAAAGCACAGCACTGAGAATCTAAAGCCGCTTCCGCATGAGTTCGATTCCCGCCTGCTGGGGAGG
>NW_004567108.1:3903572-3913421 GCF_000260355.1 Condylura cristata | reverse complement strand
CTTCACCAGAGACAGAGTGGGGAACAGAACAGGCAGATTGATGAAGCCCACTGCTGAGGGGAGTAGCAGCCCGGTCAGGAGGGGTCTGCTGCGTGGTATCGGTCACCTCTGGGGTGGGGGATTGAACTCGCACTGAAGTGGCTGCAGCCGGCTTGCAGTGCTGTGCTTTAACCTGCTGTACCACCAGGGAGGGCCCTGTTTTTTGTTTTTGTTTTTGTTTTTTAAATAAATATCTACAACTTTCTCTAGTATACTGAATTGGAAATGATTAACCTGAATAGGCTGAAATTTAAAATATACCACTAGTAATGAAGTAACAATTACTGTTTAAGTATATTTAGGAAAATAATTAGTGAAGATACAGTGATCTAGATTTGTTTGATAAGAAACTTTCCATCATTACATCAAAAAGCTTTGTTGCACTGTAAGTATTAGTTGAGACTTAAAATATAGCCATTTTAATAACCAGGCCATTGCTTTTTATCAGATAAGTGGTTTATAATGCCATGGAGTTTTGGTGTTATTATCCAGTATTTATCTAACAGTTTCCTATGTAAGATTTACACTCAAGTTAAGCAAGGCATTTAAAAGCCTCAGCTTCTGTATAGTGTAAATTCAGCAGGACTTAACACCAGCAGGCATCTGGATGAAAGCCTATCAAACACCAGCCAGTTCATTAAATAAGAATTCCCAAAAGCTCTTTGTGTTATGGTGGTTAGACATTGACAGAGGGCCTTTACAAGATCATTTCCACCTACCTGAAAGAAAGACATTTTCCTAGAGTTCTTTACCAGGCACAAAAAACAGAAATAGCACCAAACTGTAACAGGATCTTGAGATTCAAAACAATGCACAAATGCGCACTCCCTAAGGCAGTATCCTCTCCAGTGCTTAGGATGCCTGCTTTCGTCCAGACAGGAGAACTGCTCTGCTCTTACCTTTCTTTCTCTAAGAGGCTTTTCTAGTCCATTCCAGGGATTACTCATGGCCAGTACAGCTGCGTGCATGAAGATATCACTACCCACCCGACCGATAATGGAACATCAGAGCTAAGAGCTTTTGGCGATGCCTGAGATCTTGAAAACAAGACGTTAGAATCTTCTGCAACAAGAAAGATGTAAAGTGCCCACTTTCTATCCACGGAGGTGAGCCAAAGCCACAGTATTAATCTAGTACTTGTTTTTCAAGATCACGTGAGGTCATTACTGGTTGGAGTTTTTCTATTCAGTGACATGTCTCTGGGGCCTGCCTTTATCATTCAGGCACCTATTTGAAATATACAGAAAGTAACTAGATGCATAAAAGCCCTTCATAGAGCTTTCTGCCAGATCCAATCACCACCATAGCAGACGGTCTGCGTGTCCTCAATTCAGAAACAGGCTTCCCCTCTCCAGCCCCAGGCAACATGTCGCCTCTGCATTCTCACAGAACCCCTCAAAATTGGGCCTACAGACAGAAACCTTGTTTTGTTTCGCTTTGTGTTTCCTTTACCTGGCCCTTGAACATTAGTACATATTTATTGGTAAAAATAATTAAATTGCAAAATACTTGCAATAGCTTTTAATTGGGCAACATATGCACATTTTCTTTCTTTCTTTCTTTTTTTTGCTTAACAAAAAATTCAAATATTTTACAATCTGGACCAGAGTATCTATAAACTATTATATCAAAATATTTTAACTAAGCTATGGTTTGTAATGTTCTAGCCATCATTGTATAGCAGACTGTTTGAGTTACCTTTTTATATCTGTTAAAATAATGCAAAAATATCAGCTATGATGCAATATACTACAAACCTAAGACTCCAGATTTTTCAATAAGGGGAAAAAAAGATCCATATGTAGATAAAGGACATTTTCTAAACAAAGTTATCTGACAGAACTCTTGCAGCTATGGAATGTTTATAAATGCTCTTAATGGGTGTTTCCTATTAAAGTGTCAATGCGTGGTTATTACATTCTTTAGATATAGTTATGGCAATTAATTTTTAAATTTATATATATTTTTTAAAGATTTATTTATTTACTCATATGGAACTGGGGTACAGGTCAAAGATGTGGAGGGTGAGAGGATTCACTAGAGACAGAGAGGGGAGCAGAACAGGCAGATCAATGAAGTCCACTGCTGAGGGGAGCAGCAGGCCTGTCAGGAGAGGTCTGCCGCGCCATGTGGTCACCTCCGGGGCAGGCGGGAATCAAACTCATGCGGAAGTGGCTTTAGCTTATCAGTGCTGTGCTTTAACCCGCTGCGCCACCAGGGAGGGCCATAAAGTGATTTTTTAATAATAGGGATACAGTGGAATGTATATCATAGGCTGAATTTTTATTTTTCAAATGCTATTTCATTTCATTGTTTGACTTTTTTCATATTCCTGAAAGCATAATTGTTTTTCTTCCATATGCTTTTATTTTGTGTTTTTTATCTTGATATTTTATGCAATCAATTTTTCTCTGACATACACTGAGAGTTGAAGTGCTATTTATTCACAAGTGAATTTTAATTTGAGTATACCAATTCCTTTGGTGATATGTCTCTATGGCTTAACATTAGCTGGATCACTTGGTTTTCTAGCCATTACTGTAGTTTCTGGGGTTGTATCTGCTCATATTCTGGGGGTCTACAAGAGCTGGTATCCTCTGCCTTTTCTGACTAGGTCCACTACTAGATACAAGGATCCACTACTATATCCACTACTTGATACAAGGATCTGCTCTCAATGTAAATTAAAATTCCTCTTTTGTTACGGTGGGAAAGGGGTCAACAGAGACAATGATGCACCAAAGATTCACTAATTTTAAAATTCTTCTTTATTTTAGGTACCTCCTTTATACCATCTTCTTGAGCTACCTGCGGCCATGGCATCAAGGAATGTAGGGAAGTCAAAGTCAAATTAGTTTAATGTTCCCTCACAAGAAATGTTGATTTCTTTTCTGTAGTCCTACCAAAAGTTCACTATTTTTGTCACTTGTTTAATGACTTGGTATTTTTATTTTCTGAGCTGAGCACTTGATGTAGCCTAATACATGAAATAAAGTCCAGGTCTGCCTCACAGACCCTTCTTACGAGTGAAGTGACCCATTCTGTAGAGGACGATCCTTCGGGGACAGAACCAAGCATCTGCCACTTCTCCCAGGGCTGACTCCTTCATAGCAACGTTCTTCCCCACCAAGAAATGAGAATGTGCGGCATCAACATTCTCCATAACATAACAGAGAAAATTTGATTAAGAATACAGTGAGAGAGCAGTAAATATATTTATGAGCTTCATTATATGACAATAAATTAAGAATAATTCCCTGTGTGTCTCTGGACGATTTGTGGTCTAACGTTTCACATAAGCATGGATTTATGGGAACATTTTAATTAATCTAAATCCTGCTTCTCCTGTGGCTTCATTATGAAAGAAAAATAATTTTTCCATTAACAGAGTGCTTCATGCTTATCACTGATTTCTACAAGGTAAAGATTGTCTCTACTTCCATGTTCCTCTATGGGAATGCCGAATAGGAGTATGAAATGTAACAATTCTTATTAGTAAAAGGAATGCAGTGGCCTAAAATTTATCAGTAACATTCATAGAAAGAATGCAGATTCTCTTATTTCTTTGGCTTTTCAGGGAGAAGAGAAAGCATTTAAAATTATAGTTAACAAGTAACTCTAAACAAAATAAACTTTTTGACTGAAAACTATCACTTCTTTCTCAAATCACCAGGGTTTGTCTGAGAAGGGGTTGTTGAAAGGGATTTTGTTTGAACCTGCCCCTGGGCCCTGGGATGGTTGACCTTTCCAGTTAGCTAAATATTGATCAATGATCAGAGATTTATTCTTACTCCACAGGCACAAGCATTATGCAGACCTAAATGAAGGGACAGGTGGGACTTTTTTCTCATCTCAGGAAACAAATCACACATTATCCTGCCACCTGACTTAACTCCTGAATGTGTAAAAGGGAGATAATGCAGCTGATTGAAAGACAAAAAAGAGTCAGCAGGTAGTAGAGGCTAGAACCAAAAGGGAAAGCTAATTCTGAAATTAAGCTCTTGTGACGGTGCTGTGAGTGTGGGAAATCCTGTCAGATTGCCTGCCACTCATGCTCACACCCTTGGCTGTGGCACTCGGTGAAAGTACAAGCGATTTGCCATAAATTCACTTGAAAATTTTTTATAAATCGTTAGCATTTCAAATGTTAGAAAGTTATCTAAAGTTTATTACTGAATCACATCATTTTGTATATTTTCTATCTTTTTGATGGGGGAATTTGGGGACACTAAATTGTGCACTGCTTTTTGGGGTGTATGCATCACCAAAGTTGCAGCGTTTCTGTGCTCACACCCTTTCTTCCTTAAGGGTCTGTCTCTACCGCTCACAGTTTATAGTGAAAGAACATTCTCTCCAACTCCCTCTGGGCTTTTTGTTGGACAGCAGCAGACCCTTTCCTGCTTCCTCACTCACATCTGTTTCAGAAGTTCTGAACTAAAATTTAGTGTTTAAAAGAGATGAAAAGTGGCTCCCCTGGGGGCACAAGGGGATGTGTCTCAACACTCTGAAGTTATCTACAGCCTCTGTGGCCTGCCTCTGCGGCCTGAGTTCCATCCCCGGCCAGGGAGTGACCCACTGATGGCAGCAAACCTCTCCTGTCTCCCAGCTGCTCCCCTCAGCAGTGGATTTCAATAGATCTGCCTGTTCTGCTCCCCCACTCTGTCTCTGGTGAGTCCTTTCAAGCCCCACAACTCTGGTCTGCACTCCAGCTCCTGTATGCATAAATAAATAAAATGACTTAATAAAAAAAAGAGGAAAAGCATGAGAAGGCAGGGTTGACAGGACTGTGGAGAGAAAGGTGAGCACAGCCAGGCAGACCCCTAAGACTTTCTCACCTCCCTCACCAACTGTCCTCACACCTGGGCTTAACGCCTGCTCTTGTCCCCCAAGAGAAACAGTAAATGCTTTGAAACATTAGGATCATTTCTCAATTTTGTGTAGTTATACTATTGCCTCAGTTGAGGGTTAGAAACCACTCACTACTGAATTCAGGTAATTGTCTCTAGCAGACAAATAAGAGAAAAAGAGGTATATGGTTTGTGACAAAGAATATCTATATAATTTAAATTTCTCACTTGGTGGGCAGTTATATAATTTCATCCTTTGAGTACATATTGATATATATATTTTGGTCTGCTTTACCATCTTAACTATTTAAAAAATCATTTAATTACATGATTTGTCACAACTGCAAGTAGAAAAAATACTGATACACAGTTTCAGAGGGAGATACAAGTTCTGCGATGACAGGAAAAAAAAAAAGCTTCCATAAACACCATCTACAGAAAAGAAGAGACAGAAGGGGGGGGGACATAATATACAGAAGGAATTCCAAGCTAAGGTCTGTGGGCTCTCTAAGTTTGTTATCCCATATTTCTATTGTTTGTTTTACTTCATTATTCTCATGGATGTTCAATAAATACATCATTAGTCGCAAAAATTATAATCAGTAGTTTATTTCCTGGCTGATTTGCATATTTGCTATGTCAGTCTTCTTATTTCTATTTTTAAAAAGGTAAATAATTATACAACAGGAACTCAGTCATTTCTAATTATTGTCTGTGGTGTCAACATTTTCCAATTTTAGCTGCGTGGGGACTTAATTTCAGAACATCTCATTTAAATGGAATTGTGGTGATAAAATTTTTCCTATGATTCAGCACAAAGTAAATTACTTGAAAGTGAAATCTAGAACTCCTATGCCTAGAATCTACTTCATTTGCAGCAGAAGGAAAGTGGGGAAGGCTCTTCACCGCTCCAGCTACAGCTGTGCTTTCTCAAGCTGTAAATAGAAATTGCAAAGCATGTTTCCCTGTAGCCCCCTCTTAATTCCACCTGGAGAAGACGTGTTTATTTATTTATTTTTTTGCCTGTCTCATAAATATCACCTGCTGTAAATCTCTGCGGTCCCAAAGGACTAGGGGTTTAATGAAACCAACTATTTGGAATGGCTCAGTTTTGTTTATGGCTTCATTGGTATAACTTCTGGATGCTTTTCTGATGATATATTTTATGCAAATGAATTTAGATAAAAAATGCATTTTAGATTTAGGGGAAGTCACAGAGCCAAGAGTTCTGTAGATACTGCACCTCGTTTCTGCTGTTGTTCACGTCTTTGCTGTGTCATTTGTCAGCGCTAAGGGAGAACTGACAGAGTGTGCTAAGCTAAACTCTAGTTCACCTGGATTTTCACTCAATGTCCCCTAATGTCCTTTCTTTCAAGATCCCTCCCAGGAAAGTTCTTTATGTTTGGGCATCATGCCACCTTAGTCTCCTCTGGTCTGGATACTTATCAGGCTTTTCTTGTTCTCAAAAATCATCTACATCATTCTGAGGAGCACTGACATGTTATAGAATGTCTCTCAGTTTTAGGTTGTTTATTGCATGGTTAGACTAAAGTTAGATCTTGGGAGGGAAACCACAGAGGTGAATTTCTTCTAATCAGTTGAATGTGGACTGGAAAATATGGCAACTCAATACTCTGAAATTAAGTCTTTTTCTGAATAGATTGTATATAGTCATATATATTATATGATATATATTACTATAGACATATATATTAGTGAATTAAGTAAAAACAACTTTGATAATATTAAAAGAACTCAATTAGCAATAATGGGAAACCCAATAAGTTTGTTCAAGTCAATATAAAAACATCTATGAATATTATATCAGAGGTCTTGTCTTCACTGAGTATATGAATTAGGAATCTAAGACATTTGCAGATTTATTAATATCTTTCACAGCTCCCTTAAAAGAACACTACAAAGCCCTTCTTTTGTCTATACAAACAAGCTGAACAGTCACTTAAAATTTTGAGAGTAGATATATCATCTTAACCTCTATTAAGAGTATAATTACCTACTTAATAAAATGAATTTAAAGTTCACATTTAAAGTTATAAGACATGATCCCTACTATCAGTCAATGAATTTCAAGTTCCATAAAAATACCTTCATGTAAATAACTTACATGAGGTAGTTTAACAATATCAAATAGGCTAATAATTCTTTCCAAGATACTGAGTTTCTCATTTACCAATTTATCAGTCCTCACTCAAAGTTGCACAACTGCTTTGAGATTTTGGCGTGGGAAGGGCACTATTTTTCAGATTATTTTCAAGAGTGTCCAGCTGGTGTGTGAATAGCCAAGGGTGGGAATTCGTTTGCTCAGAGAAGACAGAGTAAACGAGAAGATTCAACTGGATGATGTGAAAAAGAAATGCAGGAGAGAATGGCAGAGGAGTGCAGAGGCACTCCAGCTCGTGTGGACATGGATCAGTAGGTGAGTACCTCTACCTTACTTAGCCACTTTCTACCTCCTCAGGTGAATGAAGGGGACACCTGTCAGTAATGTGAAGTCAGTAAGTGAAATCTGTCAAAAGTATGCTTAACCCAAAATGTGCTTTAAAGATCTTCAAATCCAATGTTACTCAAGGGTCACACATCTCACATGGGGCATCTCTTTCTCTGACTATTATCCTTAAAAGGCAATTAGGTCAGCTGAAATAATGATTCCCAATAATTTGTTGTATAAGAAAATGTATAAGTATAAAAAAGTCATACTGTTATAAAATATGTAACATCAATTTAAAATCTGTAAAACTATTGGAACTTCAAAATATAATTTCTTTATGTTCTCATGTTATGTACATAGAAATATTTATTCTCCATTCAGAAACAAGAGGGCTGATGAACTCTCCCTGTAAAGCAGGAAATTTCCTAAGGAAGTTGATGAACTTAAGCTTTGCTAAAATCATATTAGCTTTCTACCTGCTAAAGAAAAGCGCTAAAAAGCACTAGTGACAAAAAAAAAGAAAAGAAAAGAAAGAAAAAGAAGGAAAGAAAGAAAGAAAGAAAATCCATTAGGAAGTATCCTGGATTTGCAAATTAGGTTATTAGGTGTTTTATTATTATCATTTGGCTAGTTTCCTGGTATGTATTGTTAACTGAGATATAATAAAATGTTCATGAATGCATGACCTACATTTTTATGAAACATGTTTTGCAATACTTGACAGATCTTAAAGAAAAGCATAAGAAATTGAAAAATGAGAATTTAGTATATATTTTGATATCTGTGCAAGTTAGTTCTTTCAATACATTTTCACTCTTTTTTCTCTAATATCTTTATTTACCCATTTGATAACCTACTTGACAGAAACACTACATGTGCTTTGAGCATAAGAAATGTGTGCAGCATTTGGAGGCTGAAATCAACATATAATCATCATGTAGCTCAACAAGGCAGCGGAAATTTTGACTGAGCAACCGGGTCACAGTTAAACTGCCTAGATAAAAGAACGACTGAGAGGTTAGAACTTCAAAAAATGCTTTCCAAAATAAGTTTGGTAAATCCAAATGCTGCCCAATTGACTCTCGATGCCGATTCACAGGATTTTATACACACACTGCACACACATCCATGCACTCAAGCCACTTAAATGTGTAACATTAGAATAAATAAATGCTTGAGGTGAGTGGCGAGGCACATTTCAAATGCATCATAAGCTTCTACCCGAAATTGTTGTGGTGTCACTTATATTTGGAATATAGGAAAGTAAGACACAGGATCAGACAAAGACAAACTGTAGAACCAGTGCTTGAAAACTGAGCACAGAGCTGAGACATCCAGGAAGGGAGGGAGACGCGAGGGGAAGGGAGAGTGGGGGAGGGGGAGGGAGAGTGGGCCACCACGTGCCTGACTGTCCAGGACGACAGGGCTCTGTGCTGTACTGTGAACGCACTAGCAAGGGTTTAAATATGTAAAACAATAAAAATTTTAAGAACTACTAACACACAAAGAATGTAAGCTGAGCCGGGAGACCAAACATTGAGAGATTTCCTGGAAAAGAGAGATCTTAGTGTTTTGTTTCTGTTTTTTTTTTGTTTTTTGGGTTTTTCCCATTTATTTATTCTTCTACAATTTGCATCACTGTTCATTTTGATGCACTATTTGCTTTCTCCTCTCAGGTGTATCCCTGTGGAATTCCCACCACCAATTTGCCTGCACCATTGCCACGGTCCCTGTGCTCCTCTCTCTCCTGTTGCGGTTCCTCTCCCTCCCCTGCCCTGCAGAATGTCTCTGATTTATAGTTGCCTGATCATTTTGGATTTTTAAATTTATTATTGTTATTATTTCCCCTGATTCCTTATTTGTTTCCACGATATTCCTCCTATAAGAGAAACCATCAGATATTACTTTTCCTTCTGACTCATTTTACGAAGCATAATCCCTTCCAGCTCCAACCAAATTGCTGTGAATGGCATGAGTTTATCTTTTTTGATTGCTGAATAGGTCGTAGTTTTGGAATTATTTTCAAATAATTGGTAAAATAAGGAAAATGTGCATGACTTGCAGTGTGGTGTCTAACTCTGCTTCTGACAGTCTTCTACTAACTTGGCCAACTAAGTACTCAGTATTATAAGAAGTTGCATGAAATATATAAGTAGTCATTGCAGACATGTTTTAAAAGGTGACTTTTCTAGACCATTAATAACGCTGATTAAGTCCAGGAACTGCAGTTATTACAATGTGTCTTGTGACAAAGGTGAAGTTTTATGAGTTCATGGTAGCGGTGGATATAAGAATGGTATTAGAAAACAGCAAACTTTAAGGCAGGAATATTTAATTTAAAAATAAATGCTTCAATAATACATATGATTATATGATGTAATATTACATTTTCATTTCTGTAGAGTTAAGTGTTACCATTTAGAGAATGTTATTAAAGTGATTTACTTAAGTTTCTCATATCTGTTGGGAAAAGTGATTCAGAAGGTCTCTATTATTTTTCATTAAAATATAAAT
>NW_004567108.1:3884696-3903312 GCF_000260355.1 Condylura cristata | reverse complement strand
ATTTGAATAGCTCACCGAAGACTCACCTTGTGGTCACTGGGTAAAACTGATGAATTTTGGCTAGTGAGGGAGAAGGTATGTGTATTCTATATTTTTAATTCATAAATGTCATATTTTAGTGGTATTAATTATTTTACATTGTAAGTATATATTTAAAATTTTATTTTTCCTGTTTATGAAGATGCCCTTCTTGTTTTCCTCTTTTCAAAAAGTTTAAATAACATCTAACTGAAAAATAAAGTCTCCTGCTTTCTCTTCATAAATATATATTATACTCTATCATTTACACTCACAATGCAAACAGTTTATGACAAGAAGAACTATGAATTGGCTTATTGGACACCATTTTTATGTTCTTTTTCAAAAATAATGAGCACCTTGATGAAAATCTATCAACAAATCTGATGAACTATCACGTGTTTGACAACAGAGGACATTTTAATCTATTAGTATAGATTAGGTTGAGAGAAACCGAAAACAAACAAAGAAACGCCACACATTCTGGCGCGCTAAAAGAGACCAAGGTTTCATTCTTGCTCACAGCACACAGAGACTGTTATTGGAGGACCCTGCCGGGCGTCTACCATTGCAGGTGGTTACTCAAATGCTAAATTGTGCAAAAAGCCTCAGAACCCACATGCTGGCCCCTAATATTAAAAATCTTAATCTTACAAACGTTGTTGCCAAGGTAAGACATGGAGCACAGGCCAACTCAGAGTTACATAACACCGTCTACATCTTCCCGGCGCGACAGGCAGGAACATGAGGCCTCACTAGCAAATGCCACTAGTCTCTCACTCAATCTCCGTCCTCCCTTAGTGTCTGAATGTGTTTTGCATATTTTGCCCACACAAACATACCAAGGGAAAATAGCTCAAAAGCCCCATTCCATGTGCTACATACCGAATGTCTCTCCACACACACACCAATTCATAGCTTGAAACATATTCCACCGGGTGATTCTATTAGGAAAGGGACTTGGGGAGGTGTCGGGCACCAGGGTGGAGCCCTTGCCAGTAGGGTTAGTTCCTTGGTAATGAAGTCCAATGAAGCTGCCTCGGCATTTTCATCCTGTGAGCACCCATGCTGCAGAGCAGTCTGTGAACCAGGAAACGGCTCTCACCAGACACGGAATTTCCGGCCCCTCAATATTCAACGTGTCACCCTCCAGGACTGTGAGAAATAATTTCTGCTGTTTATAACTGCACTCAGTCCATGGTAATAGGAGGCACGCAAAAATAATTTTAATAACATTAATAATGCTATACATAAGATTACCATGATGGACAGGTGTTATGATTCACTTGTCCACACTCACTGAATATACACCACCAGGAAGGAGGTCTCCGCTGGACTGTGGACAGTGGGTGGGAGTGAGGAATTCCAGTCTGTCCTGTCCATGTACTATCTGGTGCCAACTTTTAATGGAAAGGTCAAGTAAGGCTGGGCTTGCTTGAGGTGAGGGAAATCTCTGGATTTGTCCTTCCAATTTTCCTAAAATATTTTTATTTACGCCAACTTAGTGTTATTTAAAATGATGGAGGAGTGAGAGAATTTGGATGTCACCATCTTTTAAATGGTGCTGAAGGAAAGAATGCAGACAGTAGCCTTCCATGCGAGTGTCACCACCGACTTGGGCTGAATCTTTGGCACGAGCTCCAGAGGGTGCAACCCCGCTGAGGAGCGTTCCCATTGCAAATGGGAACTGAATCAAAGTAGGTGTCTGGATGTCACTGGCAGGAAAAGTAGTTGGCAGAGTGGAACCAGTACCAGCAACAGAGCTGATGCCCCTGGGTGTGCCTTTTGCAGACTCTAACATATGATATAATTTGCATCACAAATGTGCTAGTTCATTAATAAAATTAATTATAAGTCCCGAGGAAGTAAGGCTAGGTGAGAAAAGAACCTATAGGAAGATATAAACAACACATTGTTCACATACTATCTGTGCTTTGAATAAATCAACTGATTTTTTTTTTTTTTTTAATGCAGAAGGAGGTTGGAAAATTTGGAACACTGGGCTGAGTAACATGTTTTGATTCTTGCTAATTTTTAGGGAGGACAATGTTTTTTGTTTTGTTTTTTAATGCACCGTGAAGTGTTTAACTTGGAAATAATGATTCTTATGATTGATTTTAAAATAATTGGGAATGAGTGGAAAAAGTGATATAAGGCTAGTTATGTGTTGGTGTCTGTGGAATTAAAACCCATTATACTCTTACCTTTATTATTGCATATATAGGAAATTTCCATAATATTTAAAATACTATGTTATTTTTTAAGTCATTAACTTAATCCTGAAAATGACACTAAATAATGTAAGTGTACTTTTTCATGAAATTGTTTCGTTATAGGGCACCCCAGTGTGAACTGGGCCACCTGTCGGTGGGGCCTTACCCACGCACTTAAAATTCAGTTATACTGCAGTGTTACACAAAAGGGTCAAAATGGGTTTATGTTCAAAAGGGGACAAGAACAGGAAACAACCCAGGGTAAGAGAGAGGGATACGAAGAAACTGGACTATCTTACCAGCTCGGCTGCCTAGGAGCTCTGGTAACAAACTAACTGAAAGCCCTGAGTCACCCTGTCCCGAGGGCCGTGTCCCCAGCGAGAGCACCAGAGACATGGTGGCACCCTATTTACCCTCCAATGTCCCAGAATGCCTGCTTAGCTCCGCCCTTGGGTCCTCGCAGTTCTCTCCCTGGTGCTGCTGGGAGTTGTAGTTTCCAATCCCTGGAGTAGGGGGCGGAGTTCAGAAAGCTGGAGTAGGGGGCGGAGTCCACAAAACTCTGTAGAGTTCCTTTAGGACATCCTTCCCCATAACAGTTTCACATTTGGTTTATATTTTCAAAACATCTGAGGTGATTTGGATATAGCCTTGACTACATGGACCTCCTTGACAACGTTGGGGTGTATTTTATTTTTTACTTGATGATGCATAAGATGAGAATGAAACATGGATTTCACAAGTAACCTTTGTCTGAACAGAATGTATGGAGTACCACAGTAGGCTCTCATTCTTCTCTCATTTTCAATTAGTGATTGTGCAATCAATGCTGAAAGCCTAGCTCAAAGCAAGAAAGTTGAAAAATCACCACTTGTAACAAACTTCAATCCTTTGCTAGTGATTGTGCTTTCAAGGAAATGCAGATAGCTAATATTTCAGCTGAAAATTCTACCGGATTGCTCAATTACAGAAACATAATGACAGGTTTCCGCTTGGAGAAACTTTGGAATTTTACATGTGGTCTGTATGTAGCAGAGTGATAAATATTTTGGTATGCCATGCTTGCTATGAAAACATCAAAAATGCTGTAGCAACTGTTGTAATGTTTAGATCCTAATCAGCAGAATAATAAAATACTGCTAATAATTAAATTATTATAATGATTATTGTGATTGATTTTATAATAATTGTGAATGAGTGGATTGTGTGATACAGGGGTAGTTATATGTTGGTGATATAATATTACCAACATACATTATTATTTATTAATACTAATAAAATTCTACTAATGAAACTCTAGACCAAAATATGTAGACCCCTAGAATATTAAATAATATTTTTGGGCAAAAAAAAAGAAAAATATCGTTCATTGTCTTACATTTAGCATTATTATGCATTAGTAAAACTAAATAAACCATGTAAAATTCTTTAGTTTTGTCCTAATAAAGAGAGTTCTGAATTGAAATAATTAAATAATGAATGGATTTCTATTAGAATTCCTAGGCTTTAATTATTTGTAGTGACTAAAAGGAATAATCAATAGTTTGATTACTACCTGTTATAAATCATGTCTCAATAGGAAAATAAGGTTTCTTGTTGGAAAAAAATTCTAATTTAGTTTGCAATCTCAAGTAGTGACTGATTGGGTCATTATAGCAATCTATCATTATTTTACTATAAACTTAAATAGATTTAGTACATTTTATTTGAGTATTTAAATTTCAAAATGACCAGCCATTGTGTATATAAGATGTTTAGCTGATTTAAAAACTGCATAAGATACCTCATAAAATATCTTCAATTTACTGAGATCTTGAAATCATAAAAATCTATTTTCAGAACATTTACATCTTGCATGAGCTGCATATTCTCACTGACCCAAGATAATAGTAGTAAAATATCCCTGAACCAGTACAATTTCCCTGTGATGAATTAATTGTTGCAACAAACCATCAGCACCACATGCAAACCATGGGTTCTAGAGATTCCTGGTTAATTTCCAGTGCTCAGCACCTGTGTGTCCTTGCCTGAGACTTTCCGCTCAACTGGTGCTGCTCAGACATCATGCAGCAGAGTGGTGCTGGGAAATTGACCATCATCATCACCACCAGTCTCAGACAGCTGTCAGATGGACAATGACTGACAGAGCTAATGAATAAATGATTTTATTTTAAATGGGAATTTCTCTTAAGCAAGTGTGTGTATACTGGATGTAGGAGTTCTTTACTGGAATTAAGCTCCAGTTACTCACAAAGATATTTCCTTGATAATACATAATTTATTGTAGGCTGTCTGGTCTTTGTCTTTCTTCCCCCCTACCCCCACCTTTTTTTTTTACAGTAATTCCTGAGTTTGCCATCTAAATGACATACTTGAAACCTGATTTTGAAGCTGAGACTCTCTAAGAGACAGTGTCTGCTGAGGCAGAGCCACAGGATGGAATCCTATCTTGACCGATGAGCTGGCCATGGAAGGAGGGAGGGAGGAGCCAGCAGAACAAGCACATTTTCACCCTCTCTGAGGGAGTTTTCTCTGCTTTTGTAGCATAGATTGCTCACTTATCAAATGTAACCTCATTAGTAGTATCATCAGTAAAAGTGTATCTGATGCTAAAATACAGCTTGCTACTCACACATTCTTAGGGAAATTTAACTAACAATGAGTGCATGTATCAAAAATTGGAGTGAAGACATATCAGAGAACAGAACTTATTTTCAACTGGAAGTCTCTCACTGATTTCTATCAAAAATTTAGAATGGCCTTATTGAGTGACATTGCTTGTGTTTCAATATATGACTAAACCAACATTAATTAAAAAGGTATGTATTTCTTCTGCAGTTAAGTGATTTAAATTTAAAAAAATCAGGAACTAAAGAAATAATAAAGTAGTTTGGCTGCATTTAATACTTTGTCTCATTTTCTAAACTTGTTCTCTATTTCTTCAAGAAGCAGTAAAACAGATGCTATATTTTATCTTTGGGGCAAACTTTCCTGAGACAGATACAGACTTCTGCCATATATGTGTTTTGCATTGAAATATATTTACTGCTCTGTTTAGAAATTCTTTTGCATTTATATGTGCTTTTGAGTGCAAAAAATGGAAGAAAACACAAATCACCTAATTATATTATGCAATTTGTTCTCTCATATTTTTGCTAAGTTATTGAAGTTCTGATATTTTTCTTTCATTCTCTCTAATTCTCTTCCCATAAATGACAACATGTACTTTTCGGGATTTTAAGTTTCATTTTTCTCACTATTCCTTGTATTTATATGTATCAGAGCAAGTTGAAACAACTTATTGCAGCTATAAATGAGCTAATTGTGTTTTAGAAATATGCTGAAGCATATTTTTTTAGATTTGTTACTTTAATTTTTATTTAAAACATTTTCAAATCTAAACAAAGCTGCAGGATAGTACAATAAAAATAAATGAAACTTTTCTTAGCTTCACAAATCTCTCTTTTTTATTGTTTTTTTTTTTCTATTTATCTACAAACCTGCATATATTATTGCTGTTATTGTCACGGTTTATGATGAAACAACTGAAGTTCTGCGACAAAAGACATAATTCTTCACCCCTAAATTCTTCACAGGAATATCTTAAGATTAGAGGCTATCAACCCTCAGAAATTCAACAAGGATGCAATATCTCTAACTTATGCAAACTCATGTTTAAACTAAGCCAATTTTCTTGATAAAGTCCTTCATAGAATTTTCCCAAATGGAACTTGAAATAGGGATTTGTTTTGCCCTTAGTCACACTGGCCCTTTGGCAGATTTTTTTCCCGGTAGCAGCTTCTCAATATTTCACATCATTGATATACTTTTGGGGAGGAAATATGCTTTTATTTATGTATTTCTAATATATTTATTACCTCATCCTTCATTTTGGTACAATGTATGATTTCCCTGGGAGGTTCCCACCACCCCTCTCCCCTCCCCTCACCCCGCCATCACCTTAGACCCTGTGCTCTTCCCACCCCTGTCCTGGCCCTTCCCTCTCCTCCTCCCTACAGAAGGCCTCCGGTCTAACTACACTTTTTTCCCCTGATTCCTTATTTGGTACCTTTACATTCCTCCTGTGAGACCATGAGCTATTTGTCTGTTTCTTTCTGGTTTATTTCACTGAGCCTAATTCCTTTCAACTCCACCCATGTTGCTGCAAAGGGCGTGAGTTTATCCTTTTTGACACTGATTTTTTTTTTTAACATTTATTTGTGCATACAGAATTGGGGTGCGGGCCAGAGCTACAGGCACGGTGAGAGGATTCACCAGAGAGAGTGGGGAGCAGAGCAGGCAGATTGAGGAAGTCCACTGCTGAGCGGAGCAGCACGCAGACAGGAGAGGTCTGCTGCGCAATGAGGGTCACTCCCTGGTCTGTGATAGCACTGTGCTGAAGCTGCCGAGGCTTGCTTCACAGTGCTGCTTTGGCTGATGTGCCCCCAGCTAGGGTTTGGCACTGACATTTTTAAAGTGTAAAGGTCAGGAGTTTTGTAAAGGGCCCTCCATGAGGCATTTGCCACCATATGCACCACCAAGTGTCCAGCCGAGGACTCTGCAGGGACTCCCACATATCGCAGGTCGTGCCATTTTCAGAGAAGGTGTCAATGCTTAATTAAACAATATGAAGCCATGGAGAGTCTTTACAAGCATTTTGGCATAGGTTTCTTATATCAGTTATTTCATTGTAGCACAATCCTTCTTAGCACGTCTTTAGGCTGAGTAACTATTTTCAAGACAGATTATATATATGTCCATAGCACAGCTAGTTAACTCAATGTTCTTGCTGGCCATCTGTTCTTGGTGATTTTGTGGCAATCTCATTTGTGGATATAGCTCATCATCTCTACCTTAAAAGACCATGGTCAATAAAGCCTTATCTCCTATTACTTAACACAAGCAACAACCAGGGACAAGTGGATATCAGTTTTGAGCAGCTATGAGTCTTTCTTGAATTTTTAGTTTCTAAAATTTACATGGCAATTAAAAAAAAAAAGGAGCCTAACAATGGTAATGAGAAACTTTCTTTTCTGGTTACTTTCACTTGCAAAGTACTTTTTCTTAACACACGTTCTTATCTAGGAATGCTTGGGAAGGAGGTGCTGGAATGACTCAGAGTTCACGGCATGTTTCTATCTTGGGCTTCAGTCATTCTGCTTCTCATTCATTCCTGAACCTCTAAATGTCCAACGTGTCCTCCACATTTGCTGGCCTTATGTGCTGCTGTGTTGCTCCCAAATCCTAGCATGCCTGACTTTTACTTGTTCTTTACCTTTATGATCAAACATGTCTTTTGCCACTGTGATCACACTAATGCCCAAAGTTATTAGTTCTGTGACTCTAAAATCACACTATATTTAGGAAGTATGTCTTTGTGATGTCAACACATTTCAAAGGTAGTTGAGGTAATTCATCTGTGAAATACATAGTTATAAAATCAATATACCTATTTTAAAAGTTAATGCCTTTTACTGAGATACAATTGGCAGCTTGCAGTTTAAGATGTAGATGTTGCTGATTTGATGCAGCTCTGCATTGCAGTCTGATTACCACTGTACCCTAACACCTCCATCATGTCCCATAATCCTCATCTTCCTTTTGCTGTGAGAACATTTAAAATCTAGCTTCTTAGCAACTTTGAAGTATTGCCTACCAGATTGTTGGTTTTAATCCCAATCCCATCTCTGCAGCTGGCTTACCTTCTCAGTCTATGTTTGTTCTCTTTGAGCCACATTACCCCAACTGAAACCACTTGAACCCAGTTGAAGCTACATAGCCCCAGGCCTTGAAAACCACTACTCTCTCTTTTTCTAAAAGTTTTCATCACTTAGATTCCACATATGAATGAAATCAACAGTATTTGCCAATCTTTGACTTTTCACATTAGATATTATAATGCCCTCAAGGTGCATTCATGATATCAAAAAAATACTAGGATTTTCTTTTGTGTCAGGGCTGAGTATGCATGCATGTATTATTATAACTGTGGTTGATTACAGTCTTCATTCAGGAAAACTAGTTTCATTGATAGATTATACATAATCAGTCAATTGTTCAGTGGATTTATTAAAAATTCCCACAGAATGCTTGTATGATCTGGTCTTGGTGAAATACAGATAAATAGAAAGATACATAGATATAGATCCAGGAATAGAAGTAGGTGATAAAAAGATGCAGACATTTCCCTTAATTTTTTAGGATTTACTGTGATGTGTCTGTACATAGATTTAGTTGATATTAACCCATTTGGAGGTCTTCATTTTTTTTCATCTGTAGTATTATGCCTTTTGCCAAATTTGTAAAGTTTTCAGCTTAATTTAAATAATTATACTTAAGATTTTCTCTTTTAAGAACTTTGTTGGTGTGAGTGTTTAGGACTTTTATGTAGTTTCACTGGTCTCTGAATCCCTATTATTTTTGATTATTCAAGTTATGCAAATGTACTTGCATAATTATGCAGAAGATACACCTAATCTGTTCCTATTAGGGAGTTTCTAGTATTTCATGTTCAGTTTCACTGATTCTTTTATTTTTCTCCATTATGCTGTTTTTATGTTAAATTCTGCTCTTGGATTATTCAGTCACTGATGTTTAATTCTGTTCTTCATACCTTCTATTTTTTAAAAAATTTTTATTTATTTATGCATACAAGAACTGAGGTACAGGCGAGTGGTGTGGAGTGTGAGTGCTTTCACCAAAGACAGAGTGGGGAGCAGAACACACAGATCAAGTTCACTGCTGAGGGGGGTAGCAGGGAGACAGGAGAGGCCTGCTGAGCCCCATGGGTCACTCCCTGGCTGGGGATGGAACTCAGGTAGTAAAAGCTCATAGTGCTGTGCTTTAGCCCAATGCACCACCAAGGAGGGACCATATCTTCTACTTCTTTGAAAATCTTTCAACTATTTTTACAGCTTATACAATTTATACAGCTTACACAATTTAAACTAAATGCAGTTGCATTTGTTTGTAGTATGTGATTGCTAATTGAAACATTTTTTAAAGACATTTCTGCTTTAAAGTCCTTGTCATACCCTCTAAACATCCTTGGCATATTATTTTTATCTCTTTGTCATTCCAATTGAGATCCTCCTGGTTCTTGGTGATAAGTGATTTCTGATTGAAATCTGTAAAATTTGGGTTGCTATAAAACTCTGGATCTTATTTATTGCTATCTTATTTTTTAAGCTATTTACATGAACAGGTATCATGTACTTATATACTGTTACAGTGTATAAGTTCTTCTTAGGTGCAAAGAATGATTTATTTAGTACATATTTTATTTTCAATATTTTTATATTTAAAGAACACTTCAAGTTGATAAAAAGTTGATATTTAAAGTGTGTTTTATTATTTTATATGCATTAAATCTATATTCTTTATTTTGTCACTTGAAGCCTTGTTTATGAAGCAAAACAAATGAAAATTTTACTAATGGAAAATAAGTTATTTCATTATGCCAACTGAGTAATTTTTATAAAATTTATTCACAAAGAAATGAATATCTCATCTCACACGAATTTCAAACTTATTGAAATTCACCGGAAGAATGATTTACTTTCACTATTGGAATTTACATAACCACTTAGTATAATTACTTCTACTCTTTTATATCTTCTATAAAGGAAATAAACCATCCTTTATTTTAATGCTAAGGAACACCTAGGCAGCATGTTTTCATTTATTCACCCTCTATCAGTGTTGACAAAAGGTCACTCGAAAATAATGTAATAATCACTTTTTCTAATGTAACATTATTATATAAAAATAATTTTAAGCAGAAAGTTTAGAGTGCATTTTAAGATGCAATAATGAGGAGAATTATAATGGGGAAGATGGTTTTGAAATTTATACTGAACTCAAAAATTATCCATTTCCTCTAGCTCACAAATTTCTAATAAGGATTTAATATACTTTACATACTTTTAAAAATACAGTTTCATTTGGGGGAGATTTATCATTTTTCATAACCGAACTATAAATATTACTATTTTGTGTATAGAATTAGCATATTTTATATTAGTATTCTCCATTTTTTGGATAATTATTCTTTTTATGACTTGCACAATTTGGAATATTTTGATACCTTTCAATATTTCTACATTTTCTTAGATAATTTCAGAAGGCTAAGTGGCTCGTGCTGTGCTTGAAGACTTTAAGGGTCTTAATACTACATTAATGTACTACAAATACTACACTATGAACATCTGTGTCACTGTCTCCACATTACTTTGAATGGTGTGAAAATCCATTTTCAGAGAAAATCAGAGCACAATGGACCAGTCTGAACTTTGTGACACAAGCTGTTGAATGTTAAGGCTGTATTAAAGTACTTTATTACTGATTTTCTTTTGTGACAATCTAGAAGCAAACATATTGTATTAAGTTGTATGAGTATTTAAGAATACTTATATAAATTGTATAGTTGTTTTTCAGCATGAACTCCAAGATATATTAATCATAATAAAAATAAGCAAAATAGGAATTGATTATTGACATTAGGATGGCATCATTGTCATTTTCAATGACTTGATAATGAGGTAAGATCTTCTTCCAAAATGCTCAGTAGTGTTTGCCCATTTTCTTCTATAAATGCTCAAGTCCTAAATAAAGGAGATTTAGTCACAGACAGTAGTTTCCTTTCTCCTTCCTAGGGAACACTGAAGGAAGTGATTGACTCAAGCAGCTGAACCTCTTGGAAATATGCTAATAATATTTGCTGTAGGGACCAGTCTACAGTCTTTATCTTCACAAAAATGCATTTAACAGGTTATATCCAGTCTGTTTAAATAGTTGTACTCAATAGGTCTGCAGTTCCCTAGTTACAGACACATCTATGGAACGACACACAGAATGAATGGGGCCTGGGGATACTGCAAATGTCATGTCTCTTAATCCGTGTGCTACTTACACGGATGTGCTCCATTTATAAAATTCTGGGTAACTGTGCATTTTACTTGTGTTATATTCTGTTTGTATGATCTATATGAATAAAAATAGCTTTATTTAAAAGGGAAGACCTTTGACTTTTCTGAGATATTTTGTGCTATCAATTCTTTTGGCTTTTGTACTAGCTTTCTCACATCCTGTTTATCTGTTCACTCTCTCTTTTTCATGTTTATTTTATTTTGCATAGAAAAGCTGGGGCATAGGCCAGAAGTACAGGGGATGAGAGGAATTACCAGAGATTGAGTGGGGAGCAGAACAGGAAGAACTACTGAAACACACTGCTGAGGGGAATCGTGGAGAGACAGGAGTGGTCTGCTGCGCCCTGTGTGCCAACTAATGGACCAGAAGCTAACTCAGGCCTTAGTGGTGATAGTGCTGAGACTCAACCCCAGGCCCCCAGGGGGCCCCATCTGTCCACTCTTTCAACAGAGATACTACCTATGGTGTCTTCTAGACACGTGTCAAAAGCCAGGAAAATGGCTGGTCCTGATATTCTGTGGGAGACAAATAATAACAAAAAATAAATGAGTACAATTTGTCAATGTAAAGTAAGCTCTGGCTTTCAAGAAATGCCTAACGCATTCAGCAGAGTCGTTAGCCACTGACCTTTCTTGGAAATGGTCTTGGTTGTGAATTTTTGCTCATGAGGAACCAGCTATGTGAAAGGCAAGGGGAAGGAGTTTTAAGTAACTGTATTTTAGGGTGACTTGTTACTCTAATTTATTTACTTTAATAAATAGATGGTATAACAATATCTTCTGGAGTAAATGCTATTGTTAAATAACAGAAACCCAAACTGAGTTCATTGGAAAGAGCTAACTGGCTTTGTTAAGTGATTCATAACAGACAGCATCCAGTATTCCATGTTGTGAGGAGGCACTGTCCCGGGGAAGGAATTTTAAGAGGAATGAAAACACCCTGAGGTAAGAAATACCTGAGTAGGGCACAGGAAAAAGCCAGCATGACAGAACAGTGGTGACATTTCTGAGAAGTGATGTTACAGGAACAGACAGGCAGGAGTCTCTGGCCTATATCATGAAAGAGGAAGGGTGTCAAGGGGTCAGACCATGGATGTTAGACCCTCTGCCTTGGAAAAAGGCTGGAATTCAAAACCCTGCCTCCTTTTCTTTGTGTCAGAATCCCAGTGAAGAGCAAGATTTGCCAGGAATGTTATTCTTGTGAGAATAACCACTCTCCCAGTGGATGACTATCATACCCAAAATGCCCAAAATCCACACCACATGAGAGAGTCACAAGGCTTTTGAATTAGTGGTCTCAAAAAAATAAATAAAAATAATTGCTCAGTACATGGGAAAGAGTTGGGGTGAGGACAGTTTTACCCCAAACTCTCCATCCCAAGCTGCTACCTAGAACTTCAGTGCAAATCAGGTAAGTGTGGAATGGGGAAAATGCCGTATGACTAAATCAGTAAGTGGAAGGAGTCTTGGGCGCCAGTGGATGACCAGGGGGAAGTTACACATGATGTGTATTTGATCAGATTCAGGATGATTAGCGACAATCAAGAAGCCATAATTAGCTTTGAAGATTATGGTGTTGAGCTTTTTTATAACAGTAAGAAAGAAAGAAAAATAACTTATTTCTTTGCCAGTGTTAAAGATCATATTTTGGTTTTTGTGGGGAGAGCTTGTAAATGGGTCACTCCCCTATATTTAATCTTCATTTCCTCTAACGCAGACATCATTCTAAGAAAATCCCATGGAACTAAGTGTCTGTGGTTACTACAAACCTTCTGCTACAATTATATGAACTCTGAGAATAATATATTACTCTTAATTAATGTAAGTATAGGATGTGATGATAAAATACATGGCATACATTTTAAATGTACATAAAGTGTGTCTGTGTGCACAGGTATCTAAGCATATATGCAGGTTTTTAGCTCCTTATAAAAATATGTGCTCATGTTCTCTAATGAAAAATGCTCAATGGTCTTATCCCATGTCTCTCTCTGTGTATCCATGTTCTTGCATTTCCTGAAAACTTGTAGGAAGGCTAAGAATAAATATAGCATTGATGCAGAGTCCAGTCAGCTATCAGTCTTTCTCTTGAACTATTTTTTCTTGTCTTTTTAAACTAATCTTCTACACACTTCTACAGTCACATTTTGTATTTTATATATTTGTAAGTATTATAATTGCATTTTATTATGTATGCTGTCACTCCCTAATATAATGCAGCTGGATTATAATTCTTAATAAAGCGTTTGTCCTTGTTAGCTTGTCCTCTACCAGCAGGAGCACTGTACATTAACTTGGCAAGTGTGAACTCCTTCACAAGTTGCTGTACTGTCCTCAACAGGACAAAACACAGCAGTCAAGTGACATACTCGTTTAACATGAAAATACAACCTTGACAGGGATATATTGTATCAAAGCAGCTGTTCTCTAAATATTCTAAAGCACAACCCTCTTTCATAAATGCTAACTATAGATAAATTAAGCTGGTCAGAAAGCATGGGGTAATGTCTGGTGTTACTTAGTTTTCATCATTGCTGACTCTCTGGAAGCACATTATGGCCTAGTAATTAGAATAATGAAATATATTTGTGGTACAAAACATAAAGATGACTCACTAAGTCAAGGGTGAGCTACTAATTATTTTCTAATTCTTTCCACTGATATGATAAATGGCATCTATAAGGAAGGAGAAAATCGGAGTTATTAATTATGAAATAAAAAGGAGTTAATCCTTGGGTAAAATATCACAGAAACATTGCAATTGAACCAAAATGAAGGTGGACCACCTAACATGAATTTCTGAATATGATGGAATTTAGTCAAAGTTTTCCCAGAAAAAACAGTTAACTGGGAAAAGACCCAGAGCCAGACTCAGGTGGATTATCTCCAGGAAGGGTAGTTGAGTTCCCGTGGGGGTTGCTTGTAGAACATAGAACGTGGAACCCAGGGAGGGTGGATATCCTGCTTGGTGAAACACATAGAAGGCTGCTCTACCCAATCTAACCTGCCATAACAGAAGATCTTCAACAGAGAAAGGCCACTGTGACAGAGACCCCCCTTCTCTCTAACAGAGGGATGCGTGAAACACTGTAATCTCTCATTGGGTCTATGAACCAGACACCCACACATAGGAAACAAGTGTGCTTTGATTACTAATAGCTGATCACCTTAGAGCATGCCCTTTAGATATAAACCAATAAGAAAAATACTGAGACAGTATCATCACTATAATTTTATGACTGACATTTTACTAACACTGAGGGTCCAGCCATTGGAATGAGTGGTTTGCCTACGTTGTGTCTTACCTCATTTAATCCCCCCACACCACTGTGGGCACCCTACTTCTAATGTGAGAAAACAGATTTGGATAGAACCATGTGACCAAAGACGATCAACTGGAGAAATGAAGCTGGGTGGTAAACATGGCAATGTCTGAATCCATCCCCTATAGGATAATAAACTATGTTGTGTTGTATAGAATTCTGTCCCCAATATCAGGTAACAATCACATGACAAGAGATAACTAGTGAGTAAAAATTACCAATGCTTTGTAATAAAGAAAAGCCAGCTAACATATTAGTAAATAGAAGCCCATACTACATGAAATAAGGGAAGTGCCTAGGAGGCCTCACTGCCAGGAAATACTAATTACCCACTATGCTGATAAATATATGATAAAATGTAATAAATAAAGCTCCTATAAATGAGTCATAAAGATATGTATAAAATTTGATTGGAAATATAAGGCAACAGAAATGCCCATATTAAAAACAGATGTAGAGGGCCCTCCCTGGTGGTACAACGGCCTCAAGTGCAGCACTGTGAAGCTGTCCACAGCCGCCTCAGCGTGAGTTCGATCCCCAGTCCGGGAGGCGATCCACAAGGTGTGGCTGTCCACTCCTGAGTAGTTCTCCTCATCGATCTGACTGTTCTGTTCCCCACTCTGTCTCTGGTGAAGCCTCTCACCGCCCCTGCACCTCCAGCCTGCACCCCAGTTCTGTATGCATCCATAAACAAATGTTAAAAAAAAAAACAGATGTAGAGGCCCTCCCTGGTGGCTCAGCGGGTTAAAGCACAGCACTGAGAATCTAAAGCCGCTTCCTCATGAGTTCAATTCCCGCCTGCCCCGGAGGTGACCACATGGTGTGGCAGACCTCTCCTGACCCGCCCGCTGCTCCCCTCAGCAGTGCTCCTCATCGATCTGACTGTTCTGTTCCCCACTCTGTCTCTGGTGAAGCCTCTCACCGCCCCTGAGCCTCTGGCCTGTACCCCAGTTCTGTATGCACAAATAAATAAATCTTTAAAAAAAAAAAAAAAACAGATGTAGAAATGTGAGGTCAGCTCTCACAGATATAGTTGTTTTTCAAAAATTAATTTTTATTCTTTGACTTCAGCTAAACCTACTCAGGCAAAAATATGATATAGTTGAAGATGATCTACTTTAAAAACCCATAGAAATTCATTAGAATACCTGGCTTTCAGTAACATGGTTAAGTAGATAAGCAAAAATCAATGGCTTGACTCTGGAACAGAAATTACCAATTAGGAAATATAATGAAAAGAAAACCCCAGTCACAGAAGCTATAAAAGTTTAAATTATGTAGACATACACTTTATGAGAAGTTAGGAAAGTTTCTTGTTCAGAAAATAATAAGTTTCACTCTTTTAAAATAGGAATGAGTGGTAATAAACCATACAAGTCAGGCCTACATAATAAATAAGTTTAATGTTACCCAAAAGCAAAACACCAGTGTTATTTGGATGGGAAATCGGCAGATCAATTTTACATTTCACAGGAAGACTAAATATAGGGGATTAGAAAAAATATTTCTAAAGATGCTTAATTATACTATAGCCCATCTCATTGTGGTACAAAATTATAGTAGCCAATAGTAGCCTTTTTCTTCTAAAAGAACAATGACTAGATAAACATAAAAGACTGTGTATAGGGCCCTCCCTGGTGGCGCAGCGGGTTAAAGCACAGCACTAAGAAGCTAAAGCCGCTTCCGCATGAGTTCAATCCCCGCCTGCCCCGGAGGTGACCACATGGCGCGGCAGACCTCTCCTGGCCCGCCCGCTGCTCCCCTCAGCAGTGTTCTTCTTAGATCTGCCTGTTCTGCTCCCCACTCTGTCTCTGGTGAAGCCTCTCACTCTCGCATCTCTGGCCTGTACCCCAGTTCTGTATGAATAAATAAATTAATTAAAAAAATTTAAAAAAAGACTGTATAAAACAGGTATGTATATAGGTTTTTATTGCATAAAGAACAGATTTTCAAATTAGTCAGAAAATGATTTGAACTCTTAGTTGAAGAATATTTCATGTCTTCACTAAATTTCAAGTAGTTTTTAAAACCAGACTATCTAAAAATAACAAGAAAAATAACAAAGCTGTTGTGAAAGAAATGGCTTTTTGTTACAAAAAGGATAGAACTTTTAATAAAGCATTTGTGTAATAAAATGCATAAAGTTATAAATGTGCATATGGTAAGTCATGCCACATTGAACTGTTCAATTTAGGTAACTGGAAAAATCAGATGAATGTTTGAAAGAATGTTTTAAAGCAGAAACTATGACTGGTTAATGGGAAGACAAGAGTTTATTAAACGTTGCAGTAGGAAGCAGTGAAAAACAGGAGTTTTTATTGAACAAGAGCCAGTGTAGACAGGTTTGAGAAGAATTAATTGGCACCCCAGAGGGTAAGGTGGTGGTTCATTGTGTCAGGTTTCAACATTTTTGCTAATTTGTGACCAGCTAGCTCCTGTGAGAGGCTCAATGGAAAGCTAAGCAACCATCTGCTCCTTGGTATTTATGGTTCCTCAAAATATGTAACAATTATTTACCTTTCTCAGTGTTCAACCTGGCGTTCTCTGAAGAAGTTTAAGTTGCAAGAGGAAGAATAAATCTGCTTCAAAATGTTTACATTTGTGACTAAAAGAAAACCAAATTGAATTGGCTTAAGCAACAATGAAACTCTATCTCTGATAGCACTGAATTATTGTGTCTCAAAACAGGACTGTAGGAAGACAGTGTCTTAATATCCTCAGCTATTTGCTGTCTACCTGTACCGACAGCCCAGCCTCTGTCTGAGATCCATTCTCAGACAGCTTCATCGCTGTCAATGGCTGGAGTGATCGCATGTTTCATAGTCATATCATGGACATGTAAAACAGCATAAACGATCATCAGGTTAATGAACACAGTTCTCACGGCGCCTCTACTTGACCACTGTAAACCCCCTTTACACCACTAACTTCACCTCCTCCTCTCCAGCTGTTGAGTATAATGACTAATAACTCCTGAGGCTCTCACCCACTCCACTATGGCTGGAGAAGTTCATCCCCAGAACCTAGAGCTGGAAGCCCTCCTTCAAATACAGGATGAATTGGAAGTGATCAAAATATTCTCCAGCCATAGCCGGCCTTTTCACAAAGCTCTTGATCTAATGAGCTGCGATTAACTCCACTTAGATGTCTAATAAGTGTCTCAGATTAAAACCGAGATACAATAGTCCCAGCTTCTAGAATAGACCTCGGTTGTTTTACAAACTCACCATGTATTGTATGAATGTGGGTTAAAAGGGGAAATCTATAACCTACGTGTTCTCAAATGTAAATTTAAATGCAACTCAGATGCTTTCAAAGATTCCAGGTTTTCTCTTTTTAGCAATGATCCAATATAGTTCAATATGGATTTGTAAATATGAATATTTGTGTAATATATGCACACCTACAAATCTCTATGTACCTATACTGATATATATATATATATGTGAATTTATATATATATATATATATATTTCGTTTATATTTTTTAGGCCAAAGACTATTCAAAGATATACATATATATATATATTTTCTAACTAGCAGCTTTACTGATATATATATATATATAATGTAATATATATAATCGGTGCATATTACATGTAATATATAATATGTATTACATAATATTGATTATATAGTATATCATCAATGTATATTACATGTAATATTACATACATATATATATATATATTACATGAATTACATCTCAGTAAAACTGCTAGTTAGAAAATAACAGCCTAACTTCTTGTAGTGACGAGTCAGTGCTTTGATTTTACCCACTACCATGAGCTACAAGGTGCTACCATGAGTAGCACAAATCACTCTGGCCAGTGATTCCAGACACGCACACATCTTTGGTTCTAAGCAAGACCAAGGCCAGATGAGCAAATCAGCAGGAGCTCTTCAGCCTGCATGGATGTCTTCTTGTAACAGGGTGGTCCCTGGGAAAAGGGGAAGTTCCAGATTCCCTACCCCACCCAGAAGGAGGGTGGAGCTGAGCAGAGAAAAAGGAGAGGATAAGAAAGAGAAGGAAGGAGGATGAGAAGGAGGAGGAGACCTGAGGAAGCCACCTGGAGCAGCAAGCATGTGATGAAGAAACCAGGCTTATTTCCTGACCCTGGACTGGTTAAGGCAGATG
>NW_004567108.1:3877473-3884596 GCF_000260355.1 Condylura cristata | reverse complement strand
TATATATATATATTTCTAGTTCTTGGAATTCAGATCCTTTATTTTTTCACTTTAAAATAGGAATTTTCAATGGCAATCACACAGTATAATCATTTTCCTTGATTTTTTTTTCCTTGATTTTTTTTTAAATCATATACTGGCATTATAATATTAGTAAATATTAAGTTGAGTGATATAAGTAGCAATAATTACAATATACTATTTATGATAATTACAAAGTTTAAAGATTTATTTGGCTGTTAAGGCTAGTTAATGTACAACATAAATGATAGCTTTCTAAACCTTTGGAGATATAATTCAGTAATTCATTAAAAAGCTATTTCTCTAAACAAAAAGGGGAAAAAACAATAAATAATCATTTATTAGTAATGTTTTATTTAGTCCCTTTGGTTCTTAAAAATCCTTATATAGGGTCCTCCCTGGTGGCGCAGCAGGTTAAAGCACTGCACTTACAAGCTGAAACCACTTCCACATGAGTTCGATTCCCACCTGCCCCGGAGGTGACCACATGGTGTGGCAGACCTCTCCTGACCTGCCCGCTGCTCTCCTCAGCAGTTTACTTCGTCGATCTGCCTGTTCTGCTCCCCACTCTGTCTCTGGTGAAGTCTTTTGTCACCCCTGAGTCTCTGGCCTGTACCCTAGTTCTGTATGCACAAATAAATAAATCTTAAAAAAAAAATCCTTATATACACACTTAATGGTTCTGTTTTCCAGACAGTTGTGATGCATTTCCATGTGCTAAATGCACTTTATTTACTTTTTGAAAGTCATTCCAGCATGGATTAGTAGTGTTGGAAAGAGAAACAGACATTGAGAAGTATTCGATCAGAACTGTTAATCTGTCTGAGAGCTCATGAATGTGTTCCTTACACAGAGCTCATCAGACAAACTTAGTTCATTCCATGGAAATGATATTTCATGTAAATGTGATCTACACACCACCTCACCTTATTGAGTATCTGTTTTATTAGAGTAAAACAATAATTGTTGATTCCACATCAAGCATTTGTTGCTACAAGATAAAATCCATTCAACCATCATTGTTTAATCTCTATCATGCCAATCACACACCATAAAGAACCATAACATTCCTTCGATTTCCCCTTTTCATTTCTAGATAGATCGCAAGACAAATTCAGACCATAATATTCGGTAAAGTCATTAGACTACTCTATTAATTCCCTTTTTACCAAAAGAATTTAGTGCTGGCTTTATATAATTTACCCTATAAGAAGAGTTCCCCCACAAGCAGCCGATTTCAATTACGCTATGCATAAAACCTTACTCTTACAATGGCAAGTACAGGAAGCTGAAATTAGACTACAGGCTGTACCTTTTCTTCCTCATAGTGCTGCATGAAGCCATAATGGCCACCATACTGTTTCCATTACAAGAGCTATTCCTTATTTCCTCCTGACATCTGGCTTTCCACACTGAACAATCTATTTAGCACATATTCTTTTATCACCTGGTAGTTGCTGTATGCCCACAAGCCTGACCATGACCTGACACCTCTGCAGAACTAACTCATCACCTGGAATGGCCCCAATGCGACGACAGTAAATACTGCAAATGCTTTCTTTTCTGTACGTATAACTTGCTTGACCTTAATAATCCAGCAATATTTGGAACTCCTGGAGGCATATCCGTCCCAGGCCCACTTCTTTCATGCTGTAGCTTGTCCATCTAATTATTCCCTATTCCTGAAACACTGTCATAATGGACCTGCCTAAGTTATCACCAAATTACATACCATTTCAGAATATCTACAGAGCAATAATAAAAGCAGAAAGACTGGAAAATGATTAGTGTTCTATGTTTTCCCTCCATTTTCTTGCTATTGTTTTCTAACTGCTCCTCTGCCACCAAAAGCAGAAATATTTTAATGATGAAAACTGACTCAGAGTTTACAGAAGTGTTGCCCTTTAAACATGGTTTTCATCCCATTGTTTCATTTATGTCTTTGAGAATGAATAACTTTTTTGGGCTTAAAACATTGTGGTCAGCACACTTACATTGTGTATGCTGTAACTTGAAAAATATATAGAAATATAAGGAAACAATGTAGCTATTAGAGTCACTACAATAGAAAGAGAAATAAAAATAACCTGTTCTCAAGGCCTGAACTTATAGTCATAATAATATAAAACTGCATATCTTCATACGTGTGAGAAAATTCTTGAGTTTTATTTTAAAATCTACCAGCCTCAACTCCACCATGAAATTTTCAATTAATATTGTCGCTCATGTTTTTCCTTAAGCTTTAAAATCCTAGTATAAACGGGAAAAAAAATTTTAAAAATCCTTCTAATAAGATCACTGAAATCATGAGATGAATCTGACAGCTGCGATTGCTTCTATCCCTACACGCAACTATATTGTATGGGGTAACTATACAGGAAGGGGTAGTTTCTCTGCCTTGCTTCTGTTTTATTTGAAGGTAATAGATTATTTCACTTTTTTTTTTTCAAATAAGTAAAGTCCCTTTAGTTGGTCATTTGAAATGACGGTGGCGTATCATTAGGGTAGATGCGATAGCTGCAACATTACACTGAAGCGCTATCAGCAGCAGTGAGTTTTACATAGCAGGCCCACGCCATCCTACACCAACTGAAGTTATGGGGAGTCATTTCAGGTGTGTAGAGACAGTGAATTATAGTAATCAAATCTAGGAATTATAAAGCTAGAAACATCTGTGGCTTGCTTTGCTTTCCGTGGATGAGGTGACGACCTCTATGTCAACTGCAGGTGCAGATTTATTCCATTTGCTCCAAAATGAAAATTGATTCTCTCTCGTCCCATCGCAACACATCATGTAGCAAATTACATCTTGACTTGGAGTTAGGTTGACTCAAAGGTTTCTACTAACAGCCACATCTGAGGGATGGATAACAGATAACTTTATGCTGTGCATCTCTGTCGGCAAAGGAGAACTGAGTACTCAAGGGTAAAGCACCCCAGTTTTGAGCATGAGAAAGGATTGAACATTAGACATATTCCCTATTTATAACAACAGTGTATAAAATTAACATCACTACATATCTCCTTGGAGATCCTTTTAATACCTTCTTATTATTTAAATATAAATATTTCTGTGGTTTTATTTCTAATACAGAAAGGCAGCCAGATAAAGTTGTATATAATTTCAATTCTCTTCTAATTTCTAAAAGAATAATTCCTAGTAGAAAATATTTTCAAAGAAAATATTTAATGCTATCATCTGGGGTTTTATTTTTCTTTCCTTTTTTAATTTAAAATAATAATTTTCAAGTAAGTTGACATCTGTGACTGAAATTGGGCATCTGTGTGAAGCACTCTATTGAATGCTCTATCTAAATATAAATGCTTTTCTTCTGTCCTAGTCCTTCATTTCAAGCTCATGATCCTTTTCTTGCTTCAGGGGTGTAGAAGCAGTGAATTACAGTAATCAAATCAAGAATTTATTTTAATGATGCAGGTCTTCCCCATCAATAAAACAATGGCATTGTTAATTTCAACATATCTATTATTGATGTATCATTGTTTCTTGTATTCATTCCATCACTCAATATTTCTAAAATAATTGCTACATGTTCAGGGGTCATCTGATAAATAGGGGGCAAAGAGTAAATCAATATTTTAACTGAAATAAATTTACATTTGAGTCTATGGACAGAGTTTAGATTTTTAATAATGTGACCTCCTGGGACGTGGGGTTGGTTTCTGCACAATCACTGCCAGAGCCTGAGTTTGATCCCGGCCAAGGAGCTGACCCACTTGGCACGGCAGTCCTCTCCTCTCTTGCCTGTGCACCCCTCAGTGTTGTATTTCAGTAAAATCTGCTTGTTCTGCTCCTCACTCAGTCTCTGGTGAATCCTCTCAACCCCTAGCTAATACCTCTAGCCAGTACCTCTAGCTCCTCTAGCCAGTACCCCAACTCTTGTGTGCATAAATAAATAAATCTTTTAAAAAATAAAAATGTAATTCCTAAAATTGTTATGTTTGTTTTCAGCTAAAAGTGAAGTAACTGAACCATTAAACAACCTTAAACAACAACATTGATCAAACAAATGAAATGGAAGTCTTCAGATTTCAGAAAACTGGTAGCCAGAAAAAATTATTCTGAGACAAGTAAAACAGAGATGAAGTTCATGTTCATCCCAGATTACAGACTGGGGGGAGGGGAATATTTAAGTCATAACATAGGAATTAAGGAAACCTGTACTAAAACTGTTGATACTGAATATTGCTGAGTTGAGAAAAGAGCTAAATATTCATCGAAGGAGACGGAGCCAGAATCCATGAGCTGAATCATAGGGAGAATGCTGCACACAAAGAGAAGTGTACAGGAAGAAATACCTGGAAACCTTCAGAGGTGATGCCCTGCAGTGTTCTAATCTATCATGACCAGTGCCTGCATGTGAAGAAACAATCGGAGGCTGGGGAAAGCAAGAAGCAGATGGAATGTTCTTCAGAGCTCACATCCCAAAACTAGCATTAGCATCAAATACCCTAACTTATATGTATTCTCTCAATGAAATCAAATAAACTCCCTCAATAAAAACACACAATGATCTGCTGATATTGACAAAGGAGCAAAGGCAATTCCAAGGAGAAAGAACAACACTTTCAACACAGAGTTCTGGTTCAACTGGCTACTGGAATGGAGGTGGTTGATGAGGAAATCTCAGTTCTTGTATCACCTTACATAACAGAAAATAACACAAAAAAGGCTCATGGACATACATGTAAGAGTTGAAAGTCAAAGGATTCAGACATTGATCCTTAATGTCCTTGGTGTGGCAATCATTTTATTAAATGTGACCCCTTGTAAGTGACCAGATTGGATCTTCACTCATGCCCAACTCTGAAAAGACAAACTCTGAACCTGGAGAATGTCTTTTTTTTTTTTGGCACAAAGAGTTTTTTACACCAGGTGGCCATCAGGAAGTGAGCATTCAGGTTAGCTTCCTAGCGAAAATACTCAGCAGCCTGAGTTCTATGTCTGGCCAAGGAGCTGTCTCTTGGCCAAGGAACTGTCAGGTGCTGTAGTTACCTACTGATGGTGCAGGACACACAGGGTGGTGGCTCTGCCTTTCAGATACCATCCGGGGAAGGACCAGGTGTTTCAGGCACTGGGAACCACAAGCCAACAGAGGACTCCTGAAGGGGCCTTAGAATTTTTTTTTGAGAAGTAACACAGTTTGTTACAGGGCACACCAGTGTGTACTGGGCCGCCTGTCTGTGGGGCCTCACCCGTGTGCTAAAAATTCAGCTGTACTGTAGGCGCACACACAAGGGCCAAAATGGGTTTATTTACAAAAGGGGGAAAGAACAGGAAACAAACCAGGGAAAGAGAGAGGGAAACAAAGTAACTGGAATATCTTACCAGCTCGGCTGACTGAAAATGCTGAGTCATGGGGTCCAGAGGGCTGTATCCCGAGAGAGCCTGAAAGTGATGAAATGGTGCCCTATTTATCCCACAATGTCCCAGAATTCCACTTAGCTCCGCCCTTGGGTCCTCACAGTTCACTCCCGGGTGCTGCTGGGAGTTGTAGTTTCCAATCACTGGAGTAGAGGGTAGAGTCCTGAAAGCTGGAGTAGGGGGCGGAATCCACAGACTCTGCAGAGTTCCTTTAGGACATCCTTTCCCTCTAACAAGTTCTCTCCAGAATGCAGTTAGGGAGTACATTGCATCAGTGGGGGAAATGAAAGCAAAGCAAACCAAAGATTGTGTAGTGTTTGATTCCACTTAGTTTCACTTTTTCTAGCCTAAGATATGTTTAGGCTCAAATGAAGTGAATAAGGCTATAGCCTAATATGCTTTAAGTATTAAAGGAAGTAATATTAAATTACATTTCATCAATGTCAATATCAAAAATTTGCTTTTAATATAGCGCCTTCAAGAAAGGTAAAAAACAAACCAGACAGTGGGGAAGATATTTGTAAAATAGATGTCCCTAAAATAAGTTGCTTTGGTAATACATTGAGTCTGCAGGATTTCCTAATCATAAATCAATGAATTTTACCACCACAAAAAATATGAAAGTGATTTGAGTAGCCACTTCAACAAAAAGATATATGGAAGACAGCTTAGCACATAGAAAGATGCTCAGGGTAATCTTCAGGGAAAAGTGAAAAAGAAGAAGAGAGGTATACTATTACAACCCCACTGGATGGCTACAAAGTGCCAAGAACTGACCACCTACTCTAGATATTGCTAAGGTGGCTGAAAACAGGCAACCGTTTGGACAATTCTCTGTTGACAGTTACACACATACACACTACAGTCCTCCAAGCCTGCCTACCTCCAAACTGGTGTGAGCTGCATGGAGTAAAGGCAGCCCCTGATCTGACCCAGAAAGCGCCCCATAGTATATTACCATGCCACCGTCATGTAAAATGACACCCCCACCCCAGCCCAGGCTACTGGGGCAGAGAAAACCAGACCACAGAAACCTGCTACATAGCATGTTTGGAGCAAACCCCCAGAAACATGCTCAGCCTCGTCTGCAAGGTGGCCTGCCTGCCTGTGGGGTTACCTGCTCAGCTTAATAAATGGTCTTCGCTTTTATCTCTAAGACTTGCGTCTGATTTGTGGCCAAGAACCCTACTCCTGATAAGGGGGTCTCAGACCTCATGTTACTCTCACACACTGTTGGTAAAGATGTAAAACAATAAAAACACAGAAGCCATTGTTGCCTAAGAAGTTAACCATGCTTTATATGCCATACAGCTCAGTCACGCAGGTCTGCCCCCAAAGAGAATAAATCCGTGTTCACACTGATGTTCAACGCTTTGTTTGTAATAACTCAAAGACGCCAGGGGCTGGCAGTTGGTAAGCCATACCGCCTGAGGAAATGACCCACAAAGCACAGTGCTGCCCCAGGATGGAATGGCGCTGACCAACCAAAGCCCAAATGCGTTGTCCATACCTGAAGCACAAAAGGGTGAAGATGAATCTGGTGATGAGTGGAAGAAGCTAGCAACCAGAGTATGTGCTGATACAGCCCATTAATATGAAATCGCAGACGACTCAGAGTCAATATAACCTGAAACCCGAGATTCAGCTTGTCCAGGGAGGCAGAGATGGAGAGGGATTGCATGCGACCTTACGGACAATTTGACTTTATTAATTTTATTG
>NW_004567108.1:3862615-3877038 GCF_000260355.1 Condylura cristata | reverse complement strand
AAAACTCTTTAGAAATTAAAAGAGATAATTCACTAAAGTCACTAAATTTCTGATACATTAACTAAAAGCTATAAAGAAGCTTAGGTATAATGACTGGTGTGTTGCCTATATAAAATATAGTCACATCATACTTTTCTTTTCAGTAATTATTCAAAGGTGGAAATAAAGGAAATCTTCTGTTTTTTACTTCCAAGTTTCCTGTAGGTATTTTATATTCATCCATTTTCTTTGTATTCCCCATTCTTCATATTTCTAATACTGAGGCATTAATGAGGTGGAACAAACAGGTTCACAGTCTCATGGGACAAAATTTAAGATATCTGGATCACATCATTTTGTTATCTCAATGTGGAAACGTATATCACTTTGTGTGTTTAGTTTTCATGCTTAGTAATATATGCTCATTGTTATCTGGGTCTCAGAACTATCCTCCATTTTTAACCTACATTATAACATCAGGACCGAAGTAAGTTAAATTCAATAATAGGGAATTGTGAAAGCTAAAACTGGAAAATTAAATTTAAGCATAATCACGAACACAGAAGAAATACTTGTTAATATGGGCAGACAATGCAATGTTACTTCTATTATTTAAGAATTAAGGATTTCCCAGTGAAACAGACATTTTTTTACAAGTTAGTATAATGTCTTTCCAATACCTTAAGGAATAATTAAATTTTTGCACTATTTATAGTATGATATAATATCTGATCTTAGAAAGTTACTGATTTAATTCTAATAGTTTTATGAAAATATGGAATTCTTTTTTTTAATATTTACTATATTTATGTAAACAGAACTGGGGTGCAGGCCAGAGGATAGGGGCAGTGTGAGTGGGGAGCAGAACAGGTGGATCGACCAAGAACGCTACTGACGGGAGCAGCAGGAGTATCAGGAGAGGTCTGCCGCGCCATATGGGTCGCCTCCAGGGCAGAGATCGAACTTACACTGAAGTGGCTGTGGGGAGCTTGCAGTGGTGCACTTTAATCCGTTGTGCCACCAGGGAGGGCCCAAAATCTGGAAATTTTAATGGAAATAAAATGTTTCAAAACTTGAATAGTTGGATAAGTCATAACATAAACAGTTGAAATTAATATGGAAGTTCATCTTCAATTAACTTTAAATGTTAATTTTAAATTATATTCAATTTTAATTCATTAGGTTTTTGTTGTTGTTGTTTTAAAGATTTATTTATTTATTCATACAGAACTGGGGTACAGGCCAGAGATGCAGAGGGCGAGAGGATTCACCAGAGACAGAGCGGGGAACAGAACAGGCAGATGGACGAAGTACACTGCTGAGAGGAGCAGCGGGCGGGTCAGGAGAGGTCCGCCGTGCAGCGTGGATCTCCTCCGGGGCAGGCGGGGATCGAACTCATGCGGAAGTGGCTTAAGCTTCTTAGTGCTGTGCTTTAATTCACTGCGCCACCAGGGAGGGCCACAATTCATTAGTTTTTTACCGCATAGAAACATCGTTTGGGTTGCCACTCATTCTTGTGTAGTTTGAAGTGATATATGTTATTGATATTATTTTACGTTCTTTAAAATTTAGCATATGTATTTAGCCATGTGTTATGTCTATGTCTAAATAACATCACTCACCATATTTGTCTCATTAACAAGACAAGTAATTGAGCATACTTACAAGTCACTCTGGAACATCATTCCATCTTCATTTTATTCCTGCTTATAATGATAAAACTACAGTTTTAATCCATAAACTGATTTAGTTCTTATTTTCACACTAAAAACTAGTTAAATTTAGCAGAATTGTAGCTCATTATATTAACAGACTAAAAAAGAAAAGCAGATGTTTCAGTTGATGCACAAAATGCATTTCAGTAGCTGACATCTATTAGTGTAAACTAAATAAATAGAACTCAAAATTTGGCGTACATGAACTAGCTTTTTGAAAAGTTTATTAAAAAGCTATTGTAACTGGTTATGTGGTATGAGTGAAGGGACAACTATATAGATCAATCAAACAAAATACATTGCTTAAAAAGAACGTGCATTTTATTTAAACTTAGATGACAATAATTCAAAGAGGAAAAAAAATATCTATTCAGAGTGCTGAAAAAACATATTTTCAAAATGAAAAAATAAAATTTGTACCCATCACCAAAAAATCCAGAGCAATTTGAATGGATTATAGACTTCAATACAAAGCTAATATTACAGAATTTATTGAAGAATGTTTATGAGAAAAATGCTTTTAAATGCTTTTTTAAATTTATTTATGCATACAGAACTGGGGTATAAGCCAGAGGTGCAGGGGCCGTGAGAGAATTCACCAGAGACAGAGTGAGGAGAGAAGAGGCAGATCAGCAAAGTACACTGTTGAGGGGAGCAGCAGGTGGGTCAGGAGAGGTCTGCAGTGGCCCTGCGGTTCACCTCTAGGGCCGGGAATTGAACGCACACTGAGATGGTCATGGCCCGCTTGACAGCTGGACAACCAGAGAGGGCCCTCAATATAAATTCTTATAAAACATGAACTGCAAAGGAAAACATACAAGTTGCTTTCAAGCAAAACATAAACAAATTATCTGGAAATGCCTGCTGAAGAAAATGGAAACTACCCTTTGGAATATGTAATCCCAAGAAGTCCCAGAATGTGAGGGATTATAAAAAATGCTGAGCAACTGATTTTTCCACACATCGTTGATGGGTCAGTACAATGACTGCCATATTGGGAAATACAAATGATAGGTTTTGCTGAGCAAAACAACCCAAACCCAAAGAGTAAATATTCAGCTATTCCATTTACAGGAATGTTTAGAAAGTTTGTAAGCAAACCGTCCTAACTACACAAATTAGGGTTTGTGTTTTTGAAGTTGGGGGTGTTGGAATTGAATTGTGTTCCTACCCCCACACCCGGCTGAAGATGGTTTGAATCTTCATCTCCATTTCCTGTGACTATGACCTCATTGGGAAATGGGGTCTTCGCAGATGTAGTCCAGTTCAGATGAGGTCGTATTCTTTATGATATGCCCCGGTGCCATCGGCGTGAGGTCCTTATAAGCATAGAAAGCAATAACCCCCTGCTTTATGTTGTGCGGCATAAAGCGGACATCAGAACTATGCTGCCACAAGTCAAAAAACACCTGGAGCTACCAAAACCTCAAGAAGGCAACGAAGAACCTCCCTGGACAGGTCGGAGGGAGCGTCATCGCCTGCAAACACCTTGGTAACGTTAAGAGAAGAAATTTATTTTGCTTTAAGTCACCAGTTTATGGTACTTTGCCATAGCCAATCCAGCAAACCAACCTAGATTAGATTACCTGTCAAGGAGTCCAGGTATTTTTTTTTTCTTTTTCTTTATTTTAGTGTTTAAACTGTAGAGAAATGCAGGTGACATGAAAAATAGCATTTTACCATTTTGAAGTGTACAGTGCAGGGGCATGAAATTACATCACTGTGCATCATCTACGTCTGTGCATTTCTAGAACACTTCTGGTCATGTCAAACTGAAGTGATGTATCCATTACATGCCAATCCCTGTTCACTCCTCTACAGCCCCTGGCAACAAATGTTCTGCATCCAGTCTCTGAGAATTTGATTGCTCTCGGTGGCACTGCTCAGAATGCCACAGAATCTGTCCTTTTGTGACCAGTTTATTTCACTTAGCATAATACTGTCAACGTTTCTGCACTTATCAGAACTTCATTTTTTCTTGAAACCGAACAATATCCCATTGTATTCTGCACTGCTTAGTTTACAACCCGTCTTCTATGGATACTGATTTGCTTCTGTCTGTCAGCTCCTGTGAATAAAACTACTGCTAACATTGGTATACAAATATCTTCCCAAAGCCCTGCAGTTAATTCTTTAGGTACATCCCCAGAAATTACTAGCGCACAGAAAGGCGCAGGTATCCTTTTGCAGTGATGAAAACAATCTTGATTCTTTATTGTGTGTGTGTGTGTGTGTGTAGATATGAAGTTATGTGTTAGAATTTAATAGCATTTACAATGAGTCCCATTTTATATCACTGCAAAGATTTAGTTAGGAAATAGATTCACAAACCAAATTTGCAGGGGTAAGGGGCAAACATAAATGTCCCAGGATTCCTCTGTGCATGTAACAATGTTAAAATAGCTTGGAAAAAAGGTTTGTTCTTCCTAATTATGTGCTCTACTTAAGCTTAACTTATCACTCACCCAGAAATCTGGCTGATCATATATACTTAAGGAAGCTGAGCACAAAAAAGGCTTGCAGCAGCCTTATTGTTAACAGCTGATGTTGGAAACGACCAAGCGTCTATGTGAAGAAGTGTGGAAAACCAGCATAGTTATCTCACCCAGCAGAGCTGACACACAACCAAGGGCTGTTGCACCCCACAAACCCTTCCCTAATAACAACCCTCAGGACCGCACAGTTCAGCAGGAAGCGGGCAGGTGATTACAGACCCCTTTCTCCCAGAGAAATGGAAGGTCACAGCTGCAGGGGGGAATTATAGTTGGAGTCAATGTAATCTCCCCCAAGGAGAGGGAGGGTCACAAGGACGAGATGCTGACCCTGGCCCATTCCCCTCCTCTTCCCCCCCTCCTTCGCAATTCTGGGTAAGGGCAGGAGATGTTTCAGACAGGAGTCTGCTGCCCTCCTAATGTCGACAAATTAAACCACTTTCCTTCTCAAACTGTTTTCTTCTAAGGAACTGAGACCACATTCATTATCAGTTTATACAACAATAAGGCAGTATTTTTCTCATTCCCTCACTGCAGTGTAACAGGAATTACGTGCTAACATGGATGATCCTCTAAAGTGTGATGAATGAAAGCCACCCCATATACAAGTTGTATATTTCCATCTTACAGCCTGGAGTGGATTGTTAAACTGAAACAACTCGTTGAATGGATTCTCGAATGTTTATGCATTTTATGTTGTGTAAATAATACTTCAAAAATACAAATAACTCTTCACAGCATTTTTTTTTTGAAAGTGTTTCTCAAATGTTCTACAGGCTTACTGCTTCTCTGTGAAGAGAGTGGGTAATTGTCCTTACATCGGATTGGAGGTTGTTGAGTACAGTTTTATGTGTTATTTTCCCTTCATATGTAGTCTTTAAATGAATGCCAATGGAAGTTTTCGCTGTTTCCTCTCTGTGTTTGTATTACAACTATAATAGATTTTTAAAGATGAAGCCTTTGAAACTGCCATGCATATATTTCTGATGGGCAAGTTGGACTGGGGGTACCAATTCTCTAATTTGGTAACCTTCCTTTTGGGATTTTCTGTCTTGGCTGTCACTGAAAGTAGAAACACACACAGACTGTCCAGACACTCTAAATCTCGTCAAGGGTAACTCGTACTTGGCAGATCAGTAACTAAAAGAGAACATAGAGGGAAAAGCCTCTTTCTTAATGAGATTTCAATAGTAATTTCTTTTAAGTTGGCAGAATGGCAGGGGCCAATCGATATTCTGTGGCAATAAAAATACCTTATGCAATGAGGTTTGTGAAAATGAATAAGTGATTGTAAATATGGTAATGTTGAAATCCACTTGCAGGAGTATATTAATAAAACCTAAAGGAAGACTTCAAGACATATTGGTTTCTTTTTCATCATTTGTTTTTTATTGTAATCAGAGCAATATAAATTCTCAAGAAAATATTTATTCAACGGCATGAAATGATTAAAACGATATCATTAAATAGCTCCCATTAGGTCTTCTGAGTGTAAAGTTGGTGCCACCATCCTAACCCAGGTCTGATCAGAGATCAAGTTCAAGACCAACCCTTTCTTATGAGGGAACTTATTAGTCTCAGACTGCTATCACACATTCTAATACTATACGCATATGGAAACCCAAGCTTGTGTTTAGGGCATCAGCAAAACCAAAGCACAAAATAATCATTAAAATAAATAATTTAATATTTTAAAAAATCCCCACCACCAGTTCACCCTGTGTCATCACCATAGTCCTATATACATTTCTCTCCCCATTTTTTGATCCCATTCCCCACTTCAGCCCATAAAATGTCTCTGGTATATAGCTGTTCAATTTTTTTTTTCTTTAGTACAATTGCTCCCCCCTCCCCGTCCCCATTGCCCTGGTCCTTCATGTTCCTGCTATGAGTGAAACCACCCGGTATTTTTTTTTCTTTCTGGCTTATTTCACTAATCATGATCCCTTCCAGCTCCATCCATGTTGCTGCGAAAGGCATGAGTTCATCTTTTTGATTGCTGAGTAATATTCCATTACATATATGCACCACTTCTTTTTAATCCAGTCATCCACTTTTGGGCATTTAAATAATTTTATTCTTAAACGATATAAATTATGGTAATGAAATCACATAGAACTTTATTGTATTCCCTACATATTTCCAACTAGCTGATTTTTGCTATTATTTTCAAAGGCACACATTCTGATTTTCCAGATGCCAGGGCTATAAGGTAGACTATCAATGGTGAGTCTGTTTAACAAAGCAAATCATCAAACTATCTCCAGAAAGAGAGAATGATGCAAAATGTGAAGGTAATTCACACCTAAGATTCATTTCCTCATTTTTTTAAATAGCAAAGACAAGTTAACCCATACTTAATTGGTAAAGAAACTGCCAGGTCTGTAACAATGAGGCTGGTCACTTAGGAAAGAGATGTCTTCTTTAGAAGACATCTAATATTTCATTAGAATAATAGTCCAATCAGTTTAGGCTATCTATACAATTCATCATCTAAGGATTCAAATTTTATATATCAGTTGAAGTGGAAATATTATAAAATACCTGTAATGAAGATACAAAACTATTTGAATGTTATTAGAACATACCTAAGCAGATAACTGGGTATCAAGTATTTTTACATTTAAGTTAATGCTGCAAATTGCCCGTATTCTCTTTTGAAAAATCCTTCATCAGCTAATGATAGGAAGATTATGCTGATCTCCAAGACTGAGAAAGTCTCCCATATGTTCTAGTCTTTGTAAGATTTTCTGTAAGATTCATGTCACTTCCTCCTCAATTATTTAAAAATACCCAGAGCAAAGGAGTTCTCTGAGCTTGGGATTTTTATTGTGAAAAAATGTTTTTTAATGATGGAATTAAGACTTATTTTCTGTTTCTGAGCCATGTTTCATAGATCACAGTTTTCAAATAATTTGTATAACTCCTGTAAGAACTGTTTTATGGAAAGTGATACTTAATAGCTTCCCACAGTCTGTTGTCTGATATCTTAAACATTACAATGAGGTCCTGCTTTTATTCACAATACTGGAAAAAATATTTTTCTTTCTTTTTTTGAAAGTTGCTTTCAACCTACAAGAACTTGCAAGTTCAGCATATAGAGCATTCAGTGACTGTCAGCTACACACCCAAATTAATATTTTTGCAGTATTTATTTCATCGACTCTCATCTATTTATAGTGAGGGTATTTATACAGCATTGCCTCAATATCCCCAACACATACCCATGACAAGTCATAATCACCATACAACCCAGATAATAAAATCAATAAACACATGTGGATAGATAAAACAAATGAGCAGACAAAATAAGAGCAAACCCTCGAAATCTTCCTCTAGTGCTGAGACTACCAGAAAGGAGGAGTGGTGTGGGAACAAAGGTTAGAGAAAGCTAAGTGAGTTATGCGAGAGAATTCTGGGTGCTGACACATAACATCATGTATCTGTGCTGTAAAACAGTGTTCACTCAACAGTGAGTTTCAGAAGATAGATGACAGTCCATTGTCTATTTTCTTGTCATATCTACACCCACTAACTTTAGATTTTGCTGGTCATGCCACTTTATCTCCTATTCCTGTAATGGTTTCTGAGAATTATGTTTCTACCATTGCCCATAAAATTAGCTGTTGGAATTCCATGTTAAAGTATAATTAGTCTACTCTTCAGTTATTAGTACTTCCAGTTATTTAGATAAATATGAACTAACAGATACGTATTGTCATCCAGACAGTAGTTATTCACATCATTATTCCTCTTCCTGGAACATGTTTTAATCTGTTTTCAAAAATTTACCGTGGTTTTCAGGATGAATTTTTATTCGTTTAATTTGATTTTGTTCTTCTCAAAGTGTGTTCATAAGCCTGTAAATTCTTGTCCTAGAACATGTCCTGAGACTGTGAGCCATAAGTTCATCAAGTATTCCCCCCGCCCACATTCTCTTCCGCACCTCTCTTTATGAAATCCAGTTAGGCTTGTGTGTACTGTCCCGGAGTTCCACAGGGAGCTGTTTACTCTGTTCTACCCTTCATGCTGTCTTTCCTTTGTCAGATGGACTCATTTCCATTAAAGTCTTTGCATTACTCTTTCTCCATCAAGCCTCTTATGGGTTGAATTGTGTGCCCTCAAAATCCTACTGTTGATGCTAGAAGCTCAGATGACACCTAATTTAGGAGAAGTGCCATTGTAAATGTAATTAGTCAGCTCAAAATGTCCTAACCGGATATAACTTGTATCCTAGAAAGGAGATATTTGGACAGTGGCTTACACATGGGCACAGGACACATGAAGATGAAGGCAGAGTCAGGCATTGGTGCCAGGAAGCCAGCATTGAGATGAGAGGCTTGAAGCAGACTTCTCAGCCCTCCCCAGGCATCAACTTGAGGACACTGACCTGAGTTTCTAGCCCCACTAATGGCTGTGAAACAGTGTGTGTCTGTGGTTTAGGTCACCCATTTTATGGTACTTGTTATGGGAGCCTCAGCAAACCAATACTGCTGCCAGACAAAACAAGGACACTCCAGGACCCCCAAACCTGCCAGCTCTGCATGGGTTCTGCCATCTGCCAAATAAAGGCAGGACATTCTCTAGTGTATAAGACCTTCGGGGGTGGGGGGTGGGGGAAACACTACAATTAGCATGCAATTGAAAGGTGAGAAAAATATAATTAAAATAGTTTTCAATTAAACACCCAAAGTTACTATCCCCTGTGGATAAATGTCCAGCTAAAATGGGTTGGCCCAAAGCAGGACCACAGAGGACCAAAAGACTTCCACGCATCTACAACATCTTCTGGTGGGGATTCATAGAAAGGGAGCAGAAGATCCCAGGCAAGGCTGGGAGGAAAGGAGCAACATCAGTCAAGGCTGCCACTTGCAGCCTCCCACAGGTGTCTCGGCCACATCTCTGTCTTTCCCAGTGTCTCCTTCCAGGCCTCCAAGTCCCTGGTGCAAGTCCTATAAAGGAGTTTCTTCTTCACATCCATGTGTCTCCTCCAAATCCACTTTAGACACTCTTTCTTTTCTTCTTCCAGTTTTTTCTAGTTCCCTCTGGCCGCTCAACTCCACCCTTCTTGCGTGGGGCAGGGAGCCTGACACTTCCCCTTTCTCTAAGTACCAACTGCTACCATGTCACCCCATTGTGCTATGATGCGCAGTCAGTATACTTTGTCAGGTGTATTTCTGCTTATTGGGTTGTATTTTTAGTTGTGTTTCTATGTCACTTTCCTACTTTTTTTTTTTTTCTTATCTGGCAAGCACATGTTCTTTTGCAATATCTGGTTAAAAATACAAGTGTAGGAATCTTAATCTAATTAACTCAACATCTTGGTTATTTTGCTGTTGGACTATTTTCTTTTGAAACTAAGACACATTTTTCTGCTTTTTTTTTTCCCCTCTACATCTGGTAATTTGAAATTGTATCCTATATATTGGGAATGTTATTGTAGGAGAGATATAATTCTGGTACAGTTTACTAAACACTTATGGATAGTCTCATTGACTTGCATGTTTTAACAAGCAATTGCATTGATAGGGTTTAATCTAAAAATGCTGTGTCTGGTCAACAATTAAAATTACTGTTTAGTTCTTTTATACTGAGCTGCGGAAGTGGTTCAGGGACTAGGGAGAGGATGTTCTATTATTAGAGTTCATGTGGGATTCCGGTCTCCAGCTGGCTTTTCCTCATTCCTGTACCTTCCTCTCCAGAATCTGTAGATATCACACTGAACCCCACCTCTCTTTTCTGCTTCTTTAAGCCAGTATGATTGTGAGTATTCTGTCAGAATTTTAACTGCAGAAGGTGGTGTGAACTACAGTCTGCCTTCAGGCTGAAAGTCGCTAAAGACAAGCTATTCACCTCCTGCCATTCTGGCAAACTTCCTCTGCTTTTTAGAATCTGTCTGCTTTTATTCACTTGGCTTCACGTTGGCTCTTTTTCCTACTGAGTGTGTAGCTCTTGCTTTTCTTTCCAACCATTCTTCACTATTACGATGGATTTAATATTCTCTGTTTTACTCGATTACACATATCTATGAACCTGGAGTTTTTAGGATAAGAACGAAATCGATCCCTACATAATCAAAAGTGAGCCATGCTTTATTCATTTCGGATACAGCCAATCAACAGTAGCCACTTATTCATGAAAGAATGTGTGTTTTTCATATTCAAGGACTTTGGATGTGACATGTTGTCCTTTCTGTTTTATCACACTTTTTAATGGCTTTAGGATCTTTGCTACAAGGAGTGTGATGATTCTGCTGGACACATTTCTCTAATAAACATTGTTACGGGGTAATATAAAAACTGTCTCATTTCACATTCCATTCCTTATGTGCCTTAATTCCACTTTCTCAATGTCTTTGTAAAATCATAGTATGTAAATTTCTTCTCATCTGACTCAGGAGAATAGGTCATCTTTAATGTATTAATTTGTGGTAACTAAAAATAAGAAAACAAAGTGAGAACCCATCAAGCATGTAATTGGAATTAAAGAACTGCAATTCTTGGTATGTATTTTCAGGTAAGAACTTAACAAGCGTCTTGAAAAAAAAGGTCAAAGTTGGAGGTTTTCACTTGGAGTGAAGACTTAATGTTCACAAGTTTAAACCATCCTTGACTGTGCATAATTGGTGCTCAAATAGCTTCCAGTAAAAGGCCACAGTCATAGGTCTCCATCAACCAGATGTCCGTTCTCCTGCTGCTCCTCAAAGGCTCCTGACAGAATGCTGCTCAGTCCTTGATCCAGTGCAGACAAAGAATTTCTCTGTCACAACAGCTCCTAGAACAGAGGTATCCCAGGGAAAGGGAGATTCCAGATTTCCTGTCCCATCCAAGGAATTGTGAAGCTTAGCAGGGAGGACAAGAAGCTAGGGACACCAAGGAAGAAAAATGAGAAATGGAGAGTAGGAGACCTGCAGGTGGCCATGTTGCAGCGAGACGTGAAGAAACTGCACTTGCTGCTGGGTTTTGAAGCTGTACCTGGGACTTGGGGGGCATGAAAGAAGACATTTGGAACAGATATGGGTGAGAGACAGTGGGAGGTAACAATGGCAGCCTTCGCCTTGATTTTTGATTTTGCTCTTTTCCTCTCAGATTTGTCTGGCCCCTTCTGCCCCTTGCCTATGGGACCTCCTCATGGAGAAAGAAGGAAACTTTCAAATTATTTCTATTAGCGCAACACTTTCCTCCCCAGCCACAGAGTCCATCAAACCAACCCACTGCTCAGTCCTCCGTCAACAATGATGGAGACTCCAACAACCCACACACCTTGCCACCTCACCTGATTCATTTGCGTGCCTGTCCTTACAGAAAAATAGAACAGGGGAGTCCATGTTCTCTCCAGCTTTAGCCTCCTGCTTATACTAAGTGACTTAGGTTTTACTCTTTCACTCTGAGCCTGTAGTTTTCATCAGTCACTCCACTACCTGAAAGCTCCGCTGAGCTCCTGACAGACCTCCAGGGTAAGAGCAGGGATGGAGCTGGGCTGGGGCTGTCTGGGCTGCAGCACATTATATTACCTCACTTCCAGTTAGTTTTCAGTGACTCACAGGTGAGACCCTTCGTGTTTTGTTGTCAGTTTCCTCCTCTATTAGCGTGTTGTCTCTCAAGTATCTAGGCACTACAGTAGAGTTTACACTAGCCCGCCCGGTATTTCCTGGCCAGATTCACTGCTCCATCACTCTGTGAATGTCGCATGATTAAAACTGACCGTGCAGCTATTGCTTTCTTTATTAAAATTAATTATACAGATCTCCAGGCTCATCACAGCTTCTCCTTTTTCTATGATAACCTAGGCTTTCTCAATCTATGGCATGCACAAATCTCAAAATAAGCTCAGATTCAGTTCAGCCCCCGGGGTTAAAATTGGACAACAGCAATAGCCTTTTCTATCTGGATTTTAGGTCACCGGGTCCTCTTTTCTGTCACAGCGCTCCTAAGTGGAAGTGACAATTTAAAAAGCAAGCCAACACATGGGAGAAACGCCAGGATGAAGGAGAGGAAAACCAGCATCAAGTACAGAATAAAGTCAAGAAGACATGTGATTTCCCTCTCCCTTGTCACACATTGAAGTGGCTAAAATATTCCAGTTTTAAAGAGCATTGTAAGACTAAGATGATTCAGGAGGAGGAAATTAGAGGTAGAGACTTTTAAAATGGACAAAGTTTAATCCATTAACTTTCACCAGGAACAATGTTCCGTTAAGACTCAAGAAATTTTTTTTTTTTGATATTTTTATTTTACTGTTCTTTTCTTGGTGTCATATTTCCTAATTTTGGTTAGTACAAAATGTGTTTATTTAGAATACATTTGCAGTGATACTATTTTTAGCATAGAGTTCTGGATCAGTCTTTTTTCCCACAAATTTCAAGATATTAGGCTATTTTCTGTGTTACATTTCCTTACAATTGTCAGTGGTGAACTTACTATAGTGTTTCAAAACATCATGTTATTTTCTCATACTTTTCTTAATGTCCGACATTAAAATTAGAGGGATATTCTTATTCAGAAAGTTGTGAGTCACCTTTCCGAGGAGAATGTACTTTAATATGAAAAGAAGTAAGGTATGAGCTGACAATATTAACATAATCAGGGAGTGAAATGGTTCCAGGTGTTTTTGATCTTTGTGAGTCTCTTATAAATGAGCTTACTATGATGAATGAGTACAAAAGTATTCTGATGTCTCATATATAAGTTAGTTATTTGCCATGTATTTCTCAATGTGCTACTCCCCAGAAACTTTTTAACTCCCCAGAAACTTTTTTAATTCATTAAATCTTCTCTACATTGGTGAGGACATACAACATGCAAATTCATAGCTAGTGTTCTAAAAAGTGTATACATCAAGACAAACAACATCTACACCACAAAATATAAGATAATTAATTATGTCAGAAAATATAATATTTCCTAGCTGGCCCAGCCAGCACCTAGGTCTTACCTGACCACGGCTTTATGGCATCTGGTGTATACAGCAGCTCTGGCTGAGGGCCTCGCCCGCCTTCTCCCTTCACCAACTTCCGCCATCACTCTTTCCGTTTACTCACATAGTTTGCTGAAAGACAAATAAATTTAGTAGGCTACTGTCAAACTTTATTAACCTTCTTCCTATGTTGGATGTTAGATCTGAGCTGTTAGAAGGATACAAGTTGTTTCTGCAGATAATATGAAATGGTTATCAGGGCGATGTGCAAACCACAGGGTTGCCTGATTTTGATTTGATGACCTTAAGTGCACATCCTTGTTGCAAGACAAGAAAATAAGCATTGAGTTAGAAAATGATTAACTGCAAAAGAAGAAGCTTACATCTTATCGAGTAAGGCATTTTTTTCACCCTTATCTGTAAATACACTTTTTCCTCTATACTTATAATGATGCGTGCTTTCCAGGATTTGAGTAAGTTCTATTTATATCTCTCTCCTATCTTAGGAAAGTGTGCCAACTCTCTTAATTTGGGAGTTGCAAGGTTCTAAATAAAATTTAATGAAGTCCTCTCATTTCCCTTGAATAGGGAATAATTAGAGCATAGTATATGCATCTATGGGTCTAGCCAGGAGGTCTTAAAAAGCATTTTAGAGAGTTCTAATAGCCAAATAAAGAAATCAGTAGTTCTTGCTATTTTCTATATTTTTATTCTATTTTTAAGAGAAATAATACTGACATAAAATTAAATATTGTGTCTGTACTGTTTCAGAGGACATTTTAATAGTTATGCACTTCATGAGTAAGAATTTGAATGAATATTGAGATTTTATGTATTTAAAAAATTCTATTGTTTACCATCTAATCATATGGGTGATATTATATTTTATTGTATACTTTTTAATATATCACACTTATTAGTCAACAAAATCTTCTCAGGTGACATTGGGATAAAGCAGGGAGTATATAAAAAATACCTTACCCATGATTATATTTATATTTAATTAATACTTATAATTATACATTTATAATACTTATATCCATATTTTATATTATATGTATTATATATTAACCAATTAATAGCTTAATTTTCCTTCATCTTAGGCACTAAAATATTCTCTTTAAGCTATAATTTCACAGTCGCAGAAGTCATATTGGAGACATCTGCACACAGCATTGCTTTGTCACTTTGAACAAATGCTTTAATTGGCATAGTATTATAATATCTATAAAATATTAATGTGAATATGCACAGATCTCTTGAATGTTTTAGCTTGATGATATTTTTAAAGGACTAGGCACATTTTTAATATTATCTGGAA
>NW_004567108.1:3843779-3862510 GCF_000260355.1 Condylura cristata | reverse complement strand
GTACAGAACTGGGGTACAGGCCAGAGATGCGGAGGGTGAGAGGATTCACCAGAGACAGAGTGGGGACCAGAACAGGCAGATCGACGAAGTCCACTGCTGAGGGGAGCAGCAGGCCGGTCAGGAGAGGTCTGCCACGCCCTGTGGTCACCTCCGGGGTAGGCGGGAATCGAACTCATGTGGAAGTGGCTTTCGGTTCTCAGTGCTGTGCTTTAACCCGCTGCGCCACCAGGGAGGGCCGAAAGTGAGCATATTTATAAATGAATATATATGTTCATATGGGTGTCTCTCTCTAAAAAAAAAATCAGTCCCTTCAAACCATACTCCAAAAAAGCTGGTTGATCACTCATGAATGGGAAGAATGTTGCGGTCTGAAAATATGAAAGAAAATGCACGATGGAATAGTCTTTCCTATTTGCGTAGGCGATGACTCTGCACATCCTCAGGGCCCACACACACAGGTGTCCACGCAGTTCCTAGACTGTTTCTGGACTTGGTGGAGTGGGCATATATGTCCCATCTGCACTAAGGGTACAAACTGCTAGATCAGTGGGATTTTGCAAATGTGATAGGTTAAAGTACAAGAAACACACCACCAGTAACATATTTTTATAGTGTTTTGTTTCATCATTGACCAAACTGCTCAAACATTTTCAAAAATTCAATCATATTTTACCTTCTAGTCCTATTCCAGTATGCATTTGATAGGGAATCTGTATTAACAAATCCATATGCCGGGGGTAACATTGTCTTTACTTACGCTGGTTTAACACTGTACCTAATGATCACTCATAGCAGTTACTCCAGTGGATAATTTTCTTCATAAATTATTTCCTTTTTGCTCACAGGAACGACACATGTGTCAGTAAGTGATAACGGTTACTTATTTTATTCAACCAGTATTTTAAACAAAGGTATCAGGCAATAAACGGATGACATATACACCCAAGCTTGTATTCACAAGGAGGCTGAGTTGGAGGGAGGCCTCACTTAGAACTCATTGCAACCTGAAATTCATGGGGCTAGAAGTGTTCCTGTTCCAAAGTCCAGCATCCATCCAAGTACTTCGCAAAAACTCATGGCTCAGGTTTTAGGGTTAATAATAAACTAATAAAGTGACGGTTTATGTATACTCTCCTGCATTATTTACATGTGGCTTATTGGATAGTTTGTTTTAGTTTAGCCAATGCAAAGTACTAAGACCCGAATAAGGAGATTATCATTCACTGAGTATTATTTTATATATTACATGAGTTTCAGAAATGCTCATGAAATACATGTGAGAATGAGTTTTGGCCACTACAGACATTTTGAACATACTTCTGGCAATGATTCAGCTTTCTTATATTATAGCATTGAAAGGCAATTACTTGTGAATTGTTAAGTGTACCAAAATTAATATGCTTATTCTGTCAAAGCCACATTAAATGCAAAAGTGAAAATCAAAGCCAATGTTGAATGTGCTATTTTCACCTCTTAAAATAAATCCTGTGGTCTTGTCAAATAAGCCATGTTGTAACATAACATCTTTAAAAATAACATGGCTTGAATTTTGAAACAGAGGCATTTATTCTGAGCAGCTCACATCTATCTTTGATGTAGTTATAAGCTAAAGGGCATATGAAGAAAAAAAAGTCATAACTTACCCTATAAAATTTCCAGGCAGGGGAAATTCATATGATAAATTATTTAAAGGAATTAAAGAAGACACTGCAGGCTCTCCTTGCTTATTAAGGGTGAGTGATTTTCAAATTCAGTTTAAGTTATATTTCAACAGGTTCTTTCTTCTACTAAAGCTTTATTTCACAGGAACATGGCAATAAAAAAATATTCAAACTTTTTTTCTCATTCTCCAGAAAAGATAATGACATTTCTTGACTATTTCCCCTCTCATATCATACTGGAGCATTAACTTGCAATTATGTTAACATAATCAATTATTGAGTAGTTAGTATAAAGCAAGATCTATAATGGTTATTTTTCTGACAATCCCACACAGAAATTTATTAAAAGATTTATGAAATGCATGATAAAAAGCTGTGCTTAATACCACCATTATCTCATTCTATAGGACTAAAGAAAACCAATTATAAGCACCTGAGAATAAATCTAGAAAATGCATTCAGCTCATAACATGTGCTTCCTCCAGGCAGTGAATTCGACAAGCAATGGAAAGACCTTGGACCTACGAACTATCTCCAGAAATATGTGAATAAATATCTGAAATCAGTTCTCAAACTCTCAAAGGGAGCACTAAGTATTACCTTTTCTTGGATTCTATGGCGCAAATGCATCACAGTAGATTTCAGACTATGAGGTCACTTATCACGAAGCTAGGGAAAAAGACATAAGGCAACCCTCTGGGCAATGTTAGCCAGCCTCAGATTACTGACTATCTTCCAGTAACAAGTAGGTTGTAATGTGCATACAGGACTTGGATGTGACCTGAGCAGTCCTAATCAATGTTGTAGAGAGGGTATGGAACTAAAAGTCACTCCTCTTCAACTGACTTGCATCAATAAGGGGAACAGAGCTGAAGGAAGGAAGACTTCCTCTGATACAGGAAATTTTGCTCAAGAATCAGCTCTCTTCTGTTGACTGATGGGAACTGGGATATCAATACCTCAGCTCCTTGCCTTCTACTTTGTGATAAATTGAGACACGTGATTGCCATTGTCTGATAGAGTCCTCTAGAAAGACTTAGTTTCAGGTGCTGTCCATGGGTGTATCACAGTCACATTTTATATATTGCTCTTCCTTCCCATTGAATATTGGGATTGTCTTTCACAGAACTCCCTGTACTGTAAGCTTTGCCGTGTCTTGGTGGCTGCTGGGGATATTTCTGGAACTGGTGTCCCTAGAGGACTAGAGAAGAGCAACTTTTACTTCCATAACCTCTCTACAACCTTGGTTTGGATCAGCTCTGTGACATTTGAGTAATATGACTCATCTACCCTGGCAGTATAATATTTTGTTTTTCTATTTTCTTTTAATGCTTCTGTTCATCAAGATTTCTAAGCCTCAACACAACTGGCATTTTACGCTGGGTGGTTTTAAGTTGTGGGAGGATGCCCTAGAATGTGAGATGTCTAGAAGCTTCCCTGGTCTCCAGTCACTTGATGTCAGTAGCGCCCTCAGCCTAGCCTCAACAACACAAAGGAATCTCCAGTTTTTTCCAAATATCATGTGAGGTTTGGAGCCTCTGTTAAATTCTCTGTTGAAAATATTTAAAACTTTGCTAGAAGTTTGCATTAATTATCTGTTGAAAATATTTAAAACTTTGCTAGAACATATAAAGTTAGAGTTCAATTCTACTCAACCTTGGTGGTTCTTTCATTAACTTTTCATAATGACTAGTAATAAGTACACTGCCAAAAATAATAATCTCTGAGCCACTATTAGTAGTATTTTTGTTTTCTGGCACTGATGGTTGTTCTTAGACCATGATCGCTTTACCAGGTCCTTGTTAATTAAAGTAAATAAAATAGATTAAAAAGTAGTGCTATATTTATGAAAAACTTCAGTTCTTATACATTTCAAATCATGAATCAAATCTTAATCATAACTATTACATATTACAAGGGGAAAATTTGTAGAAGGAAAAGTGTTTACTTTGCAGTGAAAATTCCTATATTTCAGTCCCTACTTAAATAATTTTTTTTCTGATGTTTTGTTAGCTCACTCAACTTTAAAGGTCTTTAGTTTTCATTACCTTTCCAGTGAATGTTGGGAAGTCATTTAACTTAAACTTTATGATTAGTGTTCAATAATAAGTATATTCTTCTGTGAAGGGTTTTTAATGGGTACTATGAGGAAGTATACATAAAAAGTTGACTTTATTACCAAGAAGTAAGTTCAAGTAGAACTTAGTTTGCATTGTATTACATAGATGCAAATTCAAATATGAGTGTTAATGCTAAAATTTATATTAAACTTATTTTTTCTAATCCTATATTTTTAACCAATATACCCTGTTAAATTTGTGTAGCAAATTTATAGCAATAAAAATCCTAATTTTAAGTTGTTAGTCTTATTTAAACTCAGTAATCTGATAAAAGCCACACAATAGCAAGGCTACAGTTGAATGAGATGCTGAAAGATTAGTTTTTAAATAAAGGAAGATGCCAGAGCTTTTCTGTAGCCAACAATATTTAGGGAAATTTGGAAAAAAACATACCTTTGGAATGCTCTGAATTATTTTTACTACTTTTCTTGCCTTTAAAAATAGCAGAAACTGGTTTCATGGCTACATAAAACCCAGAAAAGTCAATCAGATTAACAACCAATCAGAGAAATCAAATCCCCAAACACATCTAATTCTATGCTCTTTGTAGAGTTAGCTGAAAATTCCTTCAGGCTATAAATATGAATTACAGTGTGCAAAAAAAGTTGTTCTTAGCAAATAATTCTTCTATACTTTCATTAAAGTTCAAAACCGTAAAACAATGACTGAATACTCTGAATATATTATTGAAAATGTATGGAACAAACAACATATATTCCTTAATCTTATTAAAATTTCACTGAGGGTTCTGACAGTCATTCCTCCATCCCTGAATTTCCTCAATATTTAGAACAATATTTAGTTTTCTTTACCTTTCCTTACTGGTCACTGGATCACTGAGTAATGTTCAAACTATTAAAAATCCCCATAGCCTTGCTTCACAGTGACTAGATGGTAGTGAGAAATGCCAGTAAACATACAAAAAAAGAGTGCATGCAATATTAAATTGTTTTAAATGTGTCAATAAAAGTAGCCTGCTGGGCTGGAAGAGGTCACAGTAAAGCAACACTAAAATTGTGGTAAGATAATTAGAATAGTCAGAAAATAATAGAGGAAAAAAAAACACACTTCCAAAGCAATACTGCCATAACAAAAAAGGTTGAGGGGAAGAATTCCAAACCTGTAGAAAAGTTGTTTCCAAATTTATGGACTTTCCATTCAGTCATATAAGGTCAAAGTGTTTGTACTGAAATGTCACTTGTGATCATTCTATAGAGGTAGAGAAGAACCAAACTGTGAATCACATAGGCACTAAAGTAGGAATTGTGGAGTTTATAGGAGATTATTGATTATTTTAAGGAAATGATCTCTTATTTTAGAATATTACTTGAGTGCTAGTGAGAAAATAAATCAGGAGGAAATTGTTTTTAGAGGAAACTACACAGGAATGCATGTGTTAAAAAGAAGTTTATGAGTGGTAGCAGTGATGATTAAAGAGGAAGTTTTGGAAATAACTCAGAGATCTCTTGAATTTTGACAGCATAAGAGATAGTGTTTAATGGTAGTTATCTGTTCAGGTTAAGCAAAATGTTCTCCAGATCAACCTTTAATAAAGAAGAGAAGGGTTTAGAATAAGTAATGAGATCAGCTTAGAATATGTTTAGATATTCTATGAGCCATTTTACGTAGGAAAATCCAAGAATCATTGTACCATTTGGACTTGAAAATCAAAAGATTCCAAGGGTGTTATTTATGTTGATGATGGACATCAATCACCTAGCTTATTAAGGTATTTCAAAATCAGGTTAAAACTTCAAGTAGGATAAGATTCCACCTATCTTTCAATATCTTCATTCACTTCCTATTATTTCTGCAATGTTTTTTATGTTGTTTTAAGATTTGTTCCATCACAAAACTATAAAAACAATGAAACTGTGGTTTTCTCTAAGAAGTAAAATACCATAAGCCACTCAATATTGGAGTTAGTCATCTGTAACCTGACTGTAAGAGATTGGATGTAAATGTATTATCTAGGCATTTATTATCTAGGTTAATGCTAATAGAAGAAATAAAATGACTTCTAACGTTGTAGAGAGACAGGAATGTGACTTTATAGGAAGACATTTAATCAAGTTTTTCTGAGTGAAGAAACACGATGTTAACAAAATAGAAATTTGTTTGGTAGTACTTAAGCAAGCAGCAATAATAGAACCAAAAATGAGAATGAAATAGACTACATCTGTCATTGAGCTTCCTGCATTTCTCAAGAGTGACTTGTTTTTCCTCTATGCAGAGTATTTTCTTGATCATTTTATGTTTGAATGGCATAACGTGCATGTCACTGCATCTTACGACATGTCAGTATCTATAAAACAGCTGTATTATGCACTATTTCTGCATACATTCTACCCTTTGTTCAATTAGATCTACAACAGAGACAAGCATTTGTGCACTAGATCATTGCCTTCCTCACAAACTCAGAAAAATCATCCCTGAGAATCTATGCATATCCCCAGAACCTTTGTTTCCTTACACTAGTCCAGTATTTTGAAGTAGTAACAGCCTCGCAATGTCAATGACTTATACAGCAGGTTATGTGTTATTAGTGGCCCATCATAGTGGCTGCAGGAATGCTTTTGTCCCTATGGCCATGGCCCTGGGAGCAGTGCTGGGCTCTTGTTCCTGTGCCTGCACATGCTGAGATCAGGGTGAAACAGCATTGCCGCTCTGGGGCAGGGCAAGAAGAAATAAAAAGTCAAACATCATGGACTCACTTGGCAAGCTTGTCTTTCTCAGCAAGATGTTTTTGAGATCAGCTATATCACTGTGCACATCAGTGTGTAATTCCATTCGTAACGGCGTCATCTAAACAGGAGAGGTTACTTGTTCCCTGCCCCATCTGTGAAGGGTGCAGCTGAGAGGTGGGGGGACTCTGTAAAGGGCCTGGGGGAGGTTTAGAGAGAAGACATGGAGGAAGCACTTGAAGCAGAGACATGATTTCTTCTTCTTCTTGGGAATGTATCAGGGACTGGGGCACATGGAAGGAGAGGAGATGTAGGTACAGACCCTAGGGAGGCTTACGATGGCACCCATATATTTACATATAGTAATCATTCATGAAAGAACAAATAAATGAAGGGAGGGATGAAAGGAAAAAGGAAGGAGGAAAGAAAGGAGGAAGGGAGAGGAAGAATGGGAGGGAGGAAAGGAGGAAGGAGGGAAGGAGGTCAGAGGGAGGAGAGAGGGAGGGAAGTAGGGAAGTAGGGAAGGAGGGAAGGGAAGAAAACAGATTGTGGGGATTCAGAAGAAAGTATTTTTATTCTTTATTATTTAAATTGGATATTTCTTCCTAGAAATATCATGCTGCTTTTACTGTAATTATTTTATTATCAAAATTGAAATCTAAGAACCAACACTTAAAAGTTAGTGACTTTTACCTCCAATTATCATTCCTATAATTACACAAATGTGCCCTGGAGGTGATAGTCTCAGTCAGCTATTTCATCTTTAAGGGCACTTTGTATTGGTTCAAATTTTATTTGCTTGGCTAAATCATTTAATGTGAATCTTAAAGTACTGTTTTGACATCAAGACTTTCCAAATGAATTATACATTCCCTCAATGCACTGCACTGAAATATCACTCCCCGTCCTCTTGACAGATGAGAACAGAAGGAAGCCATCATGAGAAAAAATGAGGATGCTCCCCAAAAGACAAAAGGCGAGATCAAAACAAATAGCATCAAGGACAGTAGGAGATGTGATAGGTTTGCGAAAGGTGAACAATGCCTCTTTTGACAAAAGTTGCAGTGGATTCAAAAAGACTTAGAATTTCTTTAGTCAAATATATGACATGTTCTGCTTTATATGTTTATACTCCTGTGCTATAATATGCTTTGGGATTCCTGAGAGCCTTGTTCGCTTTGTAGCTTGTTCAGTAGGAAACACTTCATGAAAGACACCTGGGATCTACCATGCTTGCCGGATGGATTGTTAATGCATAATCTACCAGATTTGATTATCTTTCAATTCAATGGAGAACTACATTTTGATAGACTCATGACAAAAATTTCTAATCTTTCACCATACCTTATAGTTTTATGAGGCATATCCTTAAAAGTGGGAATTGCCTTCTGAATGAGTAGTATTCTATCCAGGCTAATCAGGAAAACAGCTTGCACCTGATAGCCTGATCCTACTTCTCCCTCCCTTGTTATGTTTCAATCAATAACAAGTGTAATTATCTGACAGTAATTTAATTGTTGTAAGAAAATAGATACATTAACAAAAGATTTTCAAACATAATTCAATACATGTGCTCTGATGTGAATTGTATTTCAATCTGATGGTTTTGTCTTTGCTTCCAGATACAGGAGGTGAGTGCATATTGACTGAATAATAAAGATGAGGTAATTGAACAGTAACTTATGAATCACATACTTCACCAAGTTAAACATTGTATTTACCCATCCTTAAAATGATATTTATCGTATCTTAACTCCAGCCTCTTACATTGTTACAGTGTTTTAGGAGTTACTCTGTCAGCATGAATCATATAAATAGAAACAACCTAAGAACTATATTTAAAGGTCAATCAGCATTCCCATTACCAGTTTCAGTTCTTTTTACTTTGTCATGTCAAATTATATGGTAATATAGTTTCTTTCTATTTGAATTTAAACTTAGTAAAAATAAGAGAATGGAGAGTTGATGATTTGATCTACTTTAAAAATTTTCCAGGCATATTGTTTGTTGCAGCTGTTTCTTTTGAAACAAGGAAAGATAAAGGAAAATAAATAGAATGCCAGTTCTACTTTATTTTGCATAAAACTTTGACAGGGGAATCAAACAATGGGCTAAAGAAAACACATTTTCAGAGAATAAAAAAATGAAAGAATATTCATTAATGAAACTGTTTTGAGATTTGTTGTCAAAAGGTCCACGGATATAACGATTTCAATAAAACTCTGATTTATTTTTATTTATCCCCATAATCCTAAATTTGAAGTACTTATGGGCAATACCAAAGCATGTTTGTCATGAACACACTTAAATATCTGTTAAATAAAAAATAGGGAAAACTCCCTAACTGTTCTCTAATAGAAGATTGCTAGCTGTCTACTAGACAGCTTATCAAATTTTGGGAGATGTAGCATAATTTTATAAATTCATGATGATTTAAAAATTAAATCACTAAGTGATCACTAAGTTGATTTTCTTTATGTATCTATCATAGCTTTAGTTATTGAAATTTACTTTAAAATAATTGTATGAAACTGAATATTCATAACAATTGGTTTTTGGTTATTTATTCACACCCTATACATATTCTGTATATAGAGTAAGCAAATTTAAACTGAAAACAATCTAAACTAATGATTTTAAAAATTAGGTTTATATCCCAGCACACACACATATGTGTATACACACACATGTTGGGGTGTGTATATACGTCTATCTATTCACATAAAAAAGAAAACATGTGTGTTGGAGCCCAGCTCCAACTATTGAGGTGTCTGGAGGCAAGACAGGCAGGACTCTAAGGTGGGAAGGCTTCGGGGAGCGGAGATTCCTAAAAAAGGGGGAAAAGGAGAAAAAGGGGAAAGGGGAGTGAGGAAGACACTGGAGTTGGAGTTGGGTGCAAGTCTTCCTGCTCCGCCTTCAGCAGAGGTTTATTTTATACTTTAGGAGCAAGCAGTGGGATGACATCAGCACACGAACTGGGCTGAGAGATTACAATCATCTTTGTTTTAACAGTTTAGGGTCGTATTGCCCTTTAGCTGAGATATAACATTCTAAAATCAACCAAGGTTAAAAACAGGCACATAAGTGCACAAAGTTTATGACTAATATTACTATAGTGGAGATCAACTAAGATAGAAGTCCCTTAAACCTTATCTACTACTTAATGGGTTTTGTTTTTCTGCCTGAGTCATCCTGGGAGACAGAAGAGGAAATTCCTTGCTAGTCAAATCTCTGAATAGGAGACATAGGTGAATTTCCTTATCTAAAGACTAAATAGTAGAATCCTGAAAGACTAGCCAGAAGAGTTTTGTGGATTCCAGGCAAACTGGATGAATTTCCACATCTAAAGGCCAAACAATAGGAAGTTTGAGTAATTCTTTAGAAACTGAATAGAAGGCTAGGTGAGATAATAGAATGATAAGATTTGGGTTTTCCTCCATCCATCCTGAGGCAGTGAGAGAGACTTTGCAAAAACAGCCCTTTTGCGTTTATTTATCAGTCAGTAGTCAAGTCACTTGACTTCAGGGGAATTTTTCACCCTGGTGCAGTGCTTGCTTGTCAGGGCAGGCAGGTCTTTTGCGGCTGAGGCAATCCAATTGTAGCTGAAAGTTGCTCAGAATATTTTGATATTACGATTATACAAAAAAAGGGAGGTCATAACATAAGTTAGCAGTGGGTAGTCTGATTTTTCAGAGCTTTTCCCAATCTCCCCGGAATCTGTCAGACTATAGACGTTGCATAGCTTGTGTCACGTGTGTGTGTATTAAGTCACACATGGAACTGGGATCTGGGTATTTTATGAAGAAATTAGAGTGATTAAAGTATATTGGTTTTACTTAATGTGGAGTATAGAGGAGCTTAAAAAGTGAACTATAGAAAGACAAAACAAAGGGTCAAATAAAACCAAACCAAAAAGAAATCTTAGAAATCTGTCTGTAGAGGGCTCTCCTGGTGGTGCAATGGGTTAAAGCACAGCACCAAAAGCTGGCTGCAACTGCTTCAGCAGGAGACCCCTCCCACTCCCCCAGGGAGCGACCCACAGGGCACAGCAGACTGCTCCTGCCCAGCTCACTGCTCCCCTCAGCAGTGTACTTCATCAACCTGCCTGTTCTGCTCCCCACTCTGTCTCTGGTGAATCCTCTCACTGCTCCTGAACTTCTGGTCTGTACCCCACTTCTACTTATGCATAAGTAAACAAATGTTTTTCAAAAGAAAAAAATCTCTCTGTAGAATTAAAGCTACCGGGGAAGTGTTGGTGAAAACACTGAGGAACACAGTGAACAATGGGGGAGGATTCTGGGTGCCTTAGAGGTGGGGGTGTTGCATCACCATACATCTGAAGGTTGTGTTCCTATAACTAAATCACAGTGTTGTAAACCAATGTTACTTTAATAAAAATAAAAGAAATGACTTACAAAGGTCAATTTAAGAGTTTTTCTAATGCTTATTAAGTGACGCTCTATTTGTAGTTGATTCTTCCACATTTATCACATGGAAAAATCAGTTCACTGGCTACTGAACCCAGTTTTCTTTAAAACAATTCCCATCTGCATTTTTTTTTAAAGATTTATTTATTTGTAAATACAGAACCGGGGTACAGGCTAGAGGCTCAGGGGTGGTGAGAGGCTTCACCAGAGACAGAGTGGGGAGCAGAACAGGCAGATCGACGAAGTACACTGCTGAGGGGAGCAGCGGGTGGGCCAGGAGAGGTCTGCCGCGCCATGTGGTCACCTCCGGGGCAGGCGGGAATCGAACTCATGCGGAAGTGGCTTTAGCTTCTCAGTGCTGTGCTTTAACCCGCTGCGCCACAAGGGAGGGCCCCCCATCTGCATTTTACCTACAAAAATCACATATGTCTTTGCAAGCACAAACACTTAGAGGCGTCAAAACCACTGCATCTGTTAATGCATCAGCCAGTTTTGCTTTACCCAAATGCCATTCAGCAGATTCCACTACAGCATTCTCAAAAGCCTTGGTTCTGTGGAGTTTTTAATAGTTTTGTTAAGCTATAATTGACAAAAAAATGTATATAATTAATATGTGCCACATGCCATTTTGCTAGATGCATACACTGTAAAATAATTACCACAACCAAACAGTTTAACTCATCCCAAACCTCACATATAGATACCATTTCTGTATTCCTGTGTGTGTGTGTGTGTGTGTGTGTGTGTGATGAGGATACTTAAAATATACTGTCTAGGCAATGTAAGGAATATTCAGCTGATTATTATGGTAGGTGCTATGCTTTGTAGTAAATCTACAGAATTATTCACACTACCTAACTGAAGGTTTGTATGTTTAGATCAATGCAACTCCATTTCCCACAAAACCTAGCCCCAGAATTTCACTGCCACTTAAGAGCCCATGTCTTTGACAGGTAGACAGATACAGGGGTAAAGATGCTATTTACACTGCTATTTAGCTATGAAAGGAAATTACTGACATTTGTGTCACCATGCATGGCCTTTGAAGACATTGTACTAAGTAAAATAATTCAGGCAATGAAAGACAAATACCTTAAGATCTTACTTACATGTGGAATAATAGCAACAAAGCAACAGTCATAGAAAAATGGAACATAGTTATGTTTGGCAGAGGCAGGAGATGGGGAAATTAGGACAAGGTGGTCTCATGGCACACATTTCCAGTCATAAAAAAAAAAATCTGGAGATGTCATATACAGCATGATGAATGCAGTTAGCAATGTTGGGAAGTATATTTAAAAAGTGCTTGGAATGAAGAGGGTCAAAGTTCTCATCACAAGAGAAATTTTTGTAACTAAAGTAAAATTTCTGTGGTTACCATTTTGCAACATAAGCACACATCAAGTCAGCATGCTGCATACCTTAGACTTACACAGTATCGTCTGTTGCTTATGTTTAAACAACAGTAGAAGTGTTGGGGGCAGGCTGAGGGGTACGTCAAGACCCCCCAAACTTGCACACTCTAAAGGGCTTTGGCCATCTGTCAATTTAAGACAAAATACACTCTTAGTATGAATGAACTTTCATAGAGTGTGCATAATAGGGAGTAAGAGAAAGGCTATAGTTACCCAATAAAAAGCCCAGTTACCCAGCCCCTCATGAGTAAATGCGCAGCCAGACAGGATTGGCCCCAAGTGAGGCTGCCGAGGCCCACAGCTTGCTGGTCATCCAGGGCACCTCCTGGCTGGGAACCATCGGAAGGAGCCACAGGAGCCAGGCAAGTCTGGGACAGAAGGCTCAGAATCAGAGCATGTATCCAGACAAAGGCTGCCACTCCACTGTCCGCTTCCCCGTGGATCTCACACCCATGAATTTCTTCCAGGTCCCCCACACCCCTGGGGCAGTTCTAAGGCTGAGAAGCAAGCACACCTCTTTGTTCACAGGTTCTCCCCATGTGCCTCCTCCCCGAGGAGTTCTTCTGGGTCCCCCACATCTATGTCTGTTCAGTCAGCACCCCTCCATTAGGTGGGGTGGGGAGATGGAGCCTCCCTTTCCCTCTGCAACAGAAGGAAACACTATTTCGTTTTGGTAAAGTGGCATAGACCTAAATTTGAACTCCAGATGCAGAACACCGGTCCTTATGAAAGTCTAAATTACACTATCAAACTTCTGGAATAATCTAAGGTCATTGGGATAACCTTAGGAAATGTACTCTCTTATTACATGTCTTACTGGTCATTCTTCATAAATATAAAACCAGTTAAGTCTGAATCCTGATTTATTTTTAGGTAAAAAAATACTAAAGAAATGCATGCATGTGATAAGAATTGCAATAATTTTTCATGAATAATAGATTATCTTAAAATGCTTTAATATTAAATTCTATAAATAGTGTTTTGTAAAATATTTTAAAGTAGGTGTATTAATTGGGAACCCTAGGTATTTTACTGAAAGAGCAGGATGAAAGAATAAAATATATTGGGGTATTTTGATGCTAGAACTGGTTGGGGTTTCCAGGTTTCTTATGAAAGTGTGCTTAGATATGAGAAAAAGCAAAATATTTAGAAAATGTAACTACCTATAAATGTAACACATAACATATTTAGATATGTATATATATTTCTGTTTGCATACACATGCAAATTATATGCGAGCACATATATATATCAATTTGCATATACATTTTGCATCTAACATAGCCTAACATAGCCATCAAAAAAAATAGTAGATAGTGTCAAGCTTGAAAATTTATTCTTGGTTCTAGAAATAACAGCGTAGGTGAATGGACACTACATTATCATATCTACTTAAAATAACTAGCTGATTAACTAAAATGACATCAGCTTTTTAAATCAATGAGTTCATGCTTGTAAATAATTAAATTCTTAAAACAAACCAACTCTTGAAGAAATATACTAGTCCCTCCTTAGTGACAATGCATTACAGTAGCATCCATTACTAGATTAAAATATGCTAATTATTCTAGACACTTCTAAATATAGAGAGCTGTGTTGGATTACATATTGAAAAGGGTTTGAGATTTCAGTTTCAGAGCTTTGTTGTGATATAGTGAAAACCATAGATGACACTAGGTAAATAAAATTAATCCGAGGCATTGTTGAAATGCAGAAAATAAATCAAAATGTTATGCAGATAAAGAAATATATGTGTGGTATACTTTATGGTTTATATGAAAATACTGTTTATGATATTTTAATCATACAACATTAATAATAACTTAGCTAATTATTTCTATAAATTTCTCTACCCAAAGAGACAAAAGAGTCACACAATATGTAATTAGCCTAAGGAAAAGGAGCATGTATAATGGAAAGTTCTGTATTACATCTAAACCTCAGTATTCTTTATGAATAGATATTGAATATATTTGAAAATTTATATATGAATATTAGTATAAGCAAATCATTTATAAATACAATTATATGTAAGTATAATACATAATTATACCATATAAATAAATATTCATTATTTTAATAACATTTAAACCACAGTCTCTAGCAATTTGGGAAATGGGAGTAAGCATAATATTTAATGATTAATTTTTAGACTTCCTTTATTTTTAACTGTGTACAAAGTGATTGTCACAGAAACAGTGCTAAGCAAACAACAATATATAAAAAGACCATTTTAAATGGAAGTGGTAGGCATAATTACAAAGATAAAAGCGTGCACATTCAGTGGGTTAAAGCACCACATTAAGAAGCTCTCCGAAGCCACTGCAGCACAAGTTCTATTTCTGGCCAGGGAGTGACCTACAGGACTGGCAGACCTCTCCTGACCCTTCCACTGCTCCCCTCAGCAGTGTATTTCAGTAGATCTGCCTGTTCTGCTCCCCACTCTGTCTCTGGTGAATCTTGTCACCCACCACATCTCTGGCCTGCATCCCAGTTCTGTAAGCATAAATAAATAAATCTTTAAAAAAAATCATGCACATAAAATAACACTCCCCTTTCCATAATTATCTTTTAGACAATCTAGTTGCTCCAGATCCCTATGGTGTTTTCCAGTGTGAGAGTAGTGTCTGCAAATAGAGTTTGCTCCAAAAGAAACAGACAAAAAATACTAGAAAAACAAAATTCGAAGAGCAGGGAAACTCAGATGCAGCTGTGTGAAAGTATCTGAAACTCTCTATAAAATAATATAAGAAATTACGAAGTGATTGTCTTCAGGTACAGATGCAGTAACAATACAAAAGGGAAAGAAAAAATACAAATTCCCTTTGAAAAGAAAAACAAGCTGCACATATGAGTAAAATCCAATGAGTTTGAAAAAAAAAGCAGCAGAAGGCGGAAGTCTTCAGCAGCAGACAGGATGTTACCCAGACGGGGAATTACCCAGGCAGCAGAGCGCGGGAGAAATACAGCTGAGGTCCAGAATCTTAGCAGGCACAGCGCTAGCCCCAGCTGTGTGGAACTAAAGTGAGGGAGTAAGGGAGCAGCCTGGGGTGTGTGTGTGGGTGGGGGCGGGTGGGGGGTGGGGAGGTGGTATTCAGATAGCAAATGCACTCAACAAGACAAAAAATAATCTAAATATAATAGTGAGATGAGATGTAAACATCCCAGCTAAAAAGTCAGCAGCAGCAGTGGGAGCAGCAAATGTTCAAACAAAGAGAATACAAAAATCTAACACACCGAATCTGAATGCAAGAAAATGGCCTCAGAGGACTGAAGCAGACACAGCAGGTAATGCACAGAAGTACATTGAAAAGTAACATTGTCCTTCACACAATTTTTCAGTGGAAAGGATGAAACTCAGTATGTGAGCAAAGTGAAAATACTGAAGGTAGTCACTGGGCAAGTGGAGTATTATTTTACAACTATATGTTTGAAAATTTTATGCTTAAATTTTATTTTTAAGATGTATTTATTTATGCATACAGAACTGAGGTGTGGGCCAGAGGTGCAGGGGCAGTGAGAGGATTCAGCAGAGACAGAGTGGGGAGCAGAACAGGCAGATCGAGGAAGTACATTGCTGAGGGGAGCAATGGGGAGACAGAAGAGGTCTGCTGCGACATGTGGGTCACCTCCGGGGCGGGGCATCGAACTTGCACTGAAGCGGCTGCGGCTGGCTTGCAGTGCTGTGTACTAAGCTTTTGTGCCACCAGGGAGGGCTTATGCTTAATTTTTATCAGTTATGGAGAACTATTGCATGTGTTAATCTCGTCCAAACAAATGTAGAGTTTAATGTTGATTTTGGTACTATATTTTTTAAATTCTGGAGCCCAGTATCCATAGTGATGGAAGCTATGTGACTGCTTGGTCTACATATTGAGCACCGTATATTCCTTATACGGCTTTCTTTATCACCACATGGAGAGCCCTAGCAACCAATATGTTACGGTGCTACACAATTGATATATTTTAGCGCAGAGTCACATGAGAAGGGTAATATTATTTGGTTCTTTGTCGCACAAGTACTCACAGGCGCCATCCTCCACCTGATACTGTAATTTCACCTTTTCGGGCCGGGTCTCCCAGACAGGAGCAGACCCCAGCTGTCGGTCAGCGCCTGGCCCGGCCAAAGGCCACCACGAGCGGTGTCCCACAGAGTCGCAGCAGAAACTTCGCGAATGCTCAGACAAGCAAGCGAGAGGAGGCAGATTTGTTTAGAGAAACAAAAATCTAGTAAGGAGAAAAGGAACAGAAATAAAGGGGGACCCCCCCCCCAGGCGACCAGCCCAGGAGGGGCCGGGAGCGGGGGGGTGGGAGGAGCCCCACTTAGGGCGGGGGTCTGCACCTGCTCCCCCTGATCATTCTGAAATCCTGCCACTCTCTTTCTGATTGGCTAGTTCTCAGTGGTCTCAGCCACTGCCTCAGTGTCTCTGTGCCCAGGTTAAGTCTCTGTGCCCCGGGCCAATTTGTTGCTTTTATCTCTGGAGGCCCCCTTAGCTCTCCGCAAGCCCATGCCTGCACTGCCTCTGAAGCTGCCTAGTTACCCCTACTTGCCCTGGGACTCACAATCACTTATTCAGCCACGTATTTTCCATGCTGCCATTGGCCAGTAGATGGCGCAGTACTGTACTCTGTGAGCACAAGTGACTTCACTCAGCACAATTTCCAGATGGGGAAAGAATCAGAATGTTGGTTTGTTGTTTACAAAGACAGAAACATGGGTTCACTGTCTCGCTTTATCCTTTTAAAAGAAAAAGCATTAAATACTCATGTTAATATTGAAAAAATAAAAAGAGGAGGAAACTGAATAGAGAATGACCTCTATGATAAAAATGGAAACTCTTTTGAAGAACTCTATTAGATTAAGTAACAATTTTCCTTAAGCAGGAAAACATATTTTTCATTGTCCGAATATACATGGACCCAGTTATCTCGGGTGTTGACTTTAAGAATTTCACAGCATGACAAGATTTCTTGGGAAAAAAATACAGAAAATGTTAGCCTATAAAAATATTGTGAATTAATTTTTTGGTAGGTTTGGACTTGAGACTTTAAGTAATGTTGCAAGAAACAGGTTAGCAGTGTAGGGAAGATCTATTTGTCAAAACAACCTGCTTGCCAAAGTGAAGTGGCTATTGATCCTATCCTTGGTCACTGCCTCAATTCCATGATAGATTCTGTCATTCATGCCATCACTAACTTTACAGATTAATCACTGTTTTCTTGCTACTTGTGTCACTTACATACTTGTAGAATTATTTTTTCTTTTGTAGATTAACTATCACAAAAAGCTAGCATAGTTTTTATTATGGAGGTTGAAATTGATAAGATAATATTAATGAAATAAGATACTATTAATAAAATTAATAAACATTCTAATTTAAATCTAAATAAAATAAAAAGATACAAATATGAATTTATTTCTCAATCAATAAAAGCAGGATCAAGTTTTTTTGTCATTGTTTTTCACTTCAACATAGAAAACATTTGTTTTTCCTTTTACCTCCATATGAAAAATCATTCTCACTTCAGTTGAATTTTTAAAATCTGCAGTAACTTCAATTTTTTATTAAGGAAGAGTTCATTTAAAATTTCAGTTATTCAGAAAGTTAATTTAATCCTTAATAGAAGTTATAAGAAAGTATTATTTTTACATGATTACAATTGTTATAATTATATCCCAAAATATTCTCATATAAGCAATACTTATAGATTCTTTCAAAGACAAGTGCACTTGAATATTCAGTTATTAACAAATAAATTGGAGTGTAGGAAAGACTTCTATGTTTTAACCAGCAACTAAATTAAATATTTATTTCAAAAGCCTCAGATTATTTCTAGAAAAATAAAAGTAAAGGTATATTTAGCAAAATGATCAAAGGCAGTGATTGTTGTTCAAACACTTCAAGTCACCAGCAGGTTCTACCCCGCATCTGCTGGGCTTTCGTGGGCTGGGAAACTTGGAAAGGTGAGAGCTTTCCGGTAACCACAGGTGCTAGGCAAACACTTAAGCACCAGGCTAACCTAGCAGTAAAACTGTAAAACAGCCATTGGCATGTGTTCGGGTGGTACAGACACGCATGGTTTGGCTCCACTTCAGTAGACCACAAATGGCAGATATATATGATGGACGTCCCAGTGGGTGCTGCCTGGATGGCCGTTCCAGCTATTGGTAGGTTCCAACTATTGGTAGGTCTGCATAGCTACACTCCAGGGTATTCACACAATAGTGAAAACGCTAGAGGTTGGGCTTTGCAGAGCTTATCTCCACTGTGAAGGGATGCATGTCTGTGTAAGGATTAAAATACAAAATGCAAAGCAGTCCTTACATAGACTGTTCTACTAAAGGTCTTTGGTATTTATATGGTATAATAAATGGCCATATCCCAATTTACATTTAATAGGTGATCGAGTCTAGTGCTCACAT
>NW_004567108.1:3780923-3841969 GCF_000260355.1 Condylura cristata | reverse complement strand
GTGTTGATTTTATATCCTGCTACCTTGCTAAACTGGTGGATGGTTTTGATTAGTTCCTCTGTGGAGCTTTTAGGATTTTCCATATAAATTAACATGTCGTCTGAAAATAAGGATAGTTTTACTTCTTCTTTCCCTATTTGGATTCCTTGTATGTCTTTTTCCTGTCTATTGCTCTCATACCAGATAGATGTTTAATTTAAAGTAGAAAGAACTTGACTGCAAGGTTTAGTAGACTAGAAACAAGATGGATAAAAGCATATTAAAGAGTACATTTAGGGCCCTCCCTGGTAGCACAGCAGGTTAAAGCACAGCACAGAAGCTAAAGCCACTTCAGCACGAGATTGATCCCTGCCCTGGAGGTGATCCACATGGCACAGCAGACCTCTCCTGACCGCCCGCTGCTCTCCTCAGCAGTAGACGTCCTCTATGTGCCTGTTCTGCTCTGCACTCTGTCTCTGGTGAATCCTCTCATCGCCCCTGTACCTCTGGCCTGTGCCCCAGGTCTGTAAGCATAAATAAATAAATCTTTAAAAATAAAAAGTACATTAAAAAAAAAACAACTCTAGGTACTACAGTTATACTATAGATTTGTAAAAACAAACAAACAAAAATACAGCTGTATTTAGAGATATTTGTGAAGATGATATTTGAGATAGTTTCTTCAAAGATTAAACTTTTGTACAGATGAAAAAGTACATTGTAATAAACCTATTGTTTGTTTCATGGAAAAACTAACTTGAAAACCTTTAGCCATTATCATAAGTTTAATCAGATTTATTTGAGATAGAAGTTGCTCTTGGCCATTTTGTGACCTAGGAGCCATGATCAAACTCAACATCACACATGGGCATACCTTTCTATCAGAAAATAATTTTATAAATGCACATATTATTGTTCTCTAAGCTCCCTTTTGATTGCTTCTTTGACCCTCGGTTGTTGGGAGTAGGTTTCTTAATTTTCTCACATTTGTGAATTTCCCTTCTATTATTGATTTCCAGATTTGTGGCACTGTGGTCAAAAAAGATATTGGCATGACTTGTGTCCTTTTAAATTTGCCACGACTGGCAGCAGCCCTCTGCTCACCTGTGCCTGCACAGGTGCTTCTTCCCACCCACTCTCTCCTTCCACATGGCAGCAGCCTCCTGCCTGCCCATGTCATGTGCCATGCTGGAACCTCTCTGCAATGACCTCCCCTAGAGGGGGCCACTCTCCTAAGGCTGCCCGCCTGCAGCCATGCAAGTTTCTCTCTTTGCAAACCTTCCCTTCTGAGGCAGCTCTACCTGCTTGCTTGTGCCTATGCAAGTGTCCTTTCCTCTCTTGTCTCCATCTAATAAACTTACTCTTTAAAAATTAAAAAAAAAGGCAAGAAAGCCAAGACTTATGTTGACCTAACATGTTGTCTATCCTGCAGAAATGCTCAGTGTACACTTAAACCAATGTGCTGCTATGGGGGATGTTCTGTGCTCCTGTGTTACACATTTGGGTTACAGAGTGTTCAAGTCTGCTGCTTCCTTATTGACTTTCTGTCTGGATAGTGTATCTATTATTGAAAGTAGGTTTGAAGTCTCCTACTATTATTGTATTACTGTCTTTTTCTTCCTCTGGATCACTCAATACTTACTTTATAATTTAGGTGCTTTCATATTAGGTGTATATTGTATTTATATTTACTATATATTTCATATATTCCTGACTGAGCCTTTTATCATTAAATAATGGCCTTCTTTTTTTCTTGTGATAAATTTTGAGTCAAACTCTAGCCTGTCTAGTTCCTCTTCTATAAATCTTTTTCTGTCCTTTCATTTCAGACAGCAAAACATGTTTAATATAAATATTTAAAGTGTGTTTTAGAAAAGTTCTAGTAGTAGCTGAAAGCACATTTTCCTGTCAAAAACACCCTAGCGTCAATGTCATATGGCAGTTTGGCAGGAGGCTGTCATTTTCTTTCAAGATGTATCTAGGAAGAGAGATAAGATTCAACATAAGCGGTTTACCAACCAATGGCATGTCAAAATCGTCACTAAGAGCAATCATGTCCGATAGCAATATTTTATGTTTTATGTCAACTGCTTCACAATATATTTAATGATAGATTTCATTCTCCTTTTAAAAAGAAAGCTGTTAAGTCAATCTGGGTCCGCAAATATAAGACACATTCAGCAGCACCCTGTGTCCACATAGGACCAACTGTACAGGAGATACCTGGGAGATAACAGGAAGCTTGAAAAACAGAATTAGGGCAATCCATTGTTTACCCTCTAGGCAGGAATTCATGCAAAACCTTTGGTAGGGGTGATTGATTAATCAGAATCTATTCAGTAAATGACTGTTGAGATATGATCATGTTTAAGGCATTTGAGTGATGAAAATGTGAACAAGTCAGGATAAATCTCACCCAAGGCGATATTAGTGTGATGAATACAGAAATTTTAATAGCAGTAGATACAGCAGTGTAATCACCAGATGGTGGAACAGAAAATGTTTTATTATTAGGGTGTCATGGATTATCTTCATTTAATAATTATTTCAGAGCAAGAGTTGGGGAAGAATAGATCTAGCAGGCAAACATAAACTTGTGAAGAGGGATCTAGACTACCCACTAGGTGACAGTAGATCCCCTCCAACATTTTGTGACATCCAAAATTGTCTCCTTACACTGCTACGAGTTTGCTGGAAGGAGCTGGGAACAGAAAATTGTCCCCAGTTTGGAAACACTTATCTGCTGTGAATTATCTATGTATTTTCATTGTGATTGCTTCTTTGACCCTCGGTTGTTGGGAGTAGGCTTCTTAATTTTCTCACATTTGTGAATTTCTCTTCTATTATTGTTTTCCAGTTTTGTGACATTGTGGTCAAAAAAGATATTTGGCATGATTTGAGTCCTTTTAAATTTGCCATGGCTGGCAGCAGTCTTCTGCCCACCTGTGCCAATGCAGGCTATCTTGGTGTTGTTCATCGGACCCTGTGCAATATCTACAGGTGCATCTCAATAAGACCAAGATCAGCGGTGGTAGCTAAGTCCCAGTCAAGTTGGCCAGACCCAAGCAAGAATAGAAAAAAAATCACATGGTTTTAGAATCTTCATAACCAATTAAAAAAGATAATGCAAAAAATGAAAAAAAAGTACAATTTGGAAAACTGTAGTGCATATAGAAATTATTCTATGAGCACACCCACAGGAAAAGGAAAAGTATATGAAAGGACACAAAAGAAATTGTGAATGAATTGAGATGCATATGTGTGATACGGATGGGCTTATGTAACTGAAAATGGATTTGGCTTTTTTGTTTACTTTTTGTTTACTTTTTTGTTTACTTTTGTTGTCTTTGAATTTGGATATTAATGCTTTCCTTTTGTTGTGATACAAATTTGGAAACTTCATTTCATGTGTTCTAGAACAATTTATTTTCACATGAGAGCCTTGAATTCAGCGTGGGGGTGGCATTTCTCTGTCAGTGAAACTGAAACTATTTTGTTTGACAAGTTAGTATCATCCGCATTCACTAATGTTGATCCGTTTGGTGTTTACTATGCTTTCCTGTTCTTCGCGCCTTATCCTTACTGTGCTTCTCACACACATATGTGTTTTCTATGCTCTTTATCATTGTTTCGAATTTAAAAATGCTCACGTTGTTTTTTCCCAGTGGTTCCTTTTTGATTCCTCCTTTTTTGGTCTCTTCATTCCCTTATCTCCATTTAGCTCTTTGTATGGCTCTGTTTGTTGCAGGTGTCCTTGACTCCTGCTGCCTATCCAGTGATGTGCTGCTGTTTCTTTCTTTCCACTTTGCTCCCTTTCCATTATTTTAGCAGTGCCTTCCTTGTAACAAGTCATGTAATGAGTATGCCTCTTCCTTTATCCCTACTTTATTTGAGTCTTGATCTGCAGTAAAGTATACTTAATGCTCACCCTACACCTTTGGCCCAAATCTCGTTCTTGAACTTCCCTCAGCTATTTCCTCTTTTTCTTTCATGAACCAGTTTCAAAGCCCATCTTCAGCTCCCTTTATGCCACTTCTCCCTCAGAAGCATCACTTTCCAAGACTTTTTCACACATGTCCATGGCTTAGTGCTGTCTTTTCTCTTTCACATAACTTTGGTGGGGTAGTGGTGGTGGGGAAAGGGTCAAGGTGTGCCATTTTTGTTATTTTTTGCTTGTTTGTTCCTCTAGTTGCTCACAAAATCTTGCAGTAGAGCCTTAAGTATTTCTCAATTAAAGACAGATTTCTACTTTTGAGCATACTGGTAAAGTCTGTAATATTTCACCCCTCTAGTTTTTGTTCAAGGTATGACTTTCTATGTAATTTAATGTGTTGGTGGTACAGCAATAAAAGACTTGCCTTTCTTTCTGTTCCACTAGATACACTCTACCACTTCCTTTATGAGCTTAACAAACTCATTTTTCTTACATGCTGAGGAAAAGAGCATCCCTAGGAAGATAACATCAGGATCACTGACAATCAGGTAATGGAGAGAACAAGTTGGTATCAATCAAAACTTCCAGACCCTTGTGCTTTGATGATGGATGGACACCCTGACTCATGCCCACTCCCGATTCTGATCCCTGTAACTCTGCATAAATACCCCACCCCTGTCAAAGGGTAGGACACAATTTTTCAGGCACAAGTCTGCTACCCAAGTTGCTCACAAAATGACTTCTTTCCTTCTTCTCAAACTCCATCTCCTTTCATTGTCTCAGGGAACCCAGACCACCGGGATTCCATTATCACTGGGAGATTTCGTAGAGACTTATGGAGAGTGTCACAATTAGTTTGCCATCACTTACTGAGTGATACTTTTGAAGATTTGGCAGTAGTGACTTTGACTGTCAACATCTCCAATTAACTTTTTATGATAAAAGCATGCCATCAATGAGACAAATGTTGATGCCAGATATATTGTTTTAACAGGCTAAATTGCTGTGTAATTTGTTGTTGTTTCCCCCAAATCAGCTGTCCCCCATCCTCTGTTTCCTTTACACCGAGGCTTGGTTCACTGAGCTGGTCTTTCTTTCCCAAGTAAGAGTTTGTAAGGTAATAAGATTTTGTTCATTTCCATATCTAAGGAGTGAAAAAATGCATCAAGATGCTTTCATATTCTTTGTTACAATATTTAGTGAAAAAGACATATAGACACTTGGTCACAAGATACGTGAAAAGAGGTACATTTTAGGAATGTAAATTCTCTCTCTCTCTCTCTCTCTTTTCTGGGAGAAGGTCAGGAAGTACTACAATCTGGTAGAACTCTTGATTATCACTACACCAATCTCTCCACCACAAAAACACTAGTGTAATAATAAAACAACATTATGTACATAAAATTGAGTCAGAAAGGAGAGTGGGCCATTTTCCTTCTTCCTAACACCTATTTTAGGTGAAACTTGATTTATAAAAGCCAAAATTACCTTGCTTTTCATAGAAGCTTGAGTTGAATTTTATATAACTTAATTCCAAAATCATATTAGCAGATGCCTGCTTATATTAACAGTTTAACTATTTGTGAAATCATGCCTTATTATATTTCAAATCCAAATTAAACATGTACTCTCTAGTGAGAAGTCACTGGCACAGGCATAAAATCACAAAATTATGTCATTAAATGAGAATTGAAAAATTTTGAGAACTTATTTATGCAATATCACATGTAAATGGGAATGTGAACACTGCGTGCAAATTTACAGGGATTGTGAGCTTGCTGGTTTATATTTTCCATTCCCAAAGACACCTGCATTTAACCCACTGAAATATGTTCTGAAGGATATAGAGCAATCCCAGGTTTCTTTGTTTTTTTTCACATTACATTCTTCTCCAAATATAAGAAATTCAGGTCTGCTACTGACATGGAAAAGCTCTTTCAGATTAAATTCATTTTTTATTAATGTATTTTTATCAAAGTGGAATCTTCATATCCATTTCTGTTTTCTTCTCCAGAATCACAATGACAGCTGTAGATCACATATAGTAATTGGTTTCCAACATCTAGTACAAGTTACAAATGTTAATGGGAATTTTTTTTAAATGTTTATTTATGTATGCTTACAGAACTGGGGTACAGGCCAGAGGAGTGGTGGGTGAGAAGATTTACCAGATTCAGAGTAGGAAGCAGAACAGGCAGATCAATGAAGTACACTGCTGAGGGGAGTAACGGGCTGGTCAGGAGAGGTCTGCTGTGCCATGTGAGTCAGCTCCCTGGTGGGGGATTGAACTCATGCTGTGGTGGCTTCAAAGAGCTTCATGAGGCAGTGCTTAACACATTGTGCCACCAAGGAGAGCCCCAATGAGAATAAAAATTTTAATGGTAGTTAAAGAGTTTATCAATGTGTCATATTTCATGACATAGGGAATATACAAAATAGCTTTATTTTTGCATACCAAATGACTCACAATCATTGCTTTCATGGAAAGGAGTGAGAAGACATGGAGTCAAAGGGAATTTCATCTTCCCTATTTTCTTTGATTTTTCAGAGTGAACACGTACTTGTGTTCATCATGTCGCTGGAGTGTTGAAAATGTGAAAAACAGATCTGCATTTGTACAGGGAAATGTGTTTGAAGAAATGTCTGTTTAACAACTATTCAATTCATTTTAACTATATAACTGGTCTTATTTTTAAAACAAAGCTCTGAACAAATTGACACTTCAATTTGACCTGTTACTAAGAGTGACTCAATTCTCAACTTATTCTGTTTTCCTTCTGAGAATCAGAAGTTACTGATGAAAATGCTTCCCTTTTGAGGCATTATTTGTTTGTCTGACATATTGAAACTTAAAGAAAATCCCTCAATATCATTCTTTTGTATATTTACTTCTATGAGTTATGAAGGTTTCTTAAATCTCCTTGAAAGAGAAAAATAGAAAAAGTTATACCTAGGCAAATAGAATCACTATGACAATAAACTTTACTTAGAAGAAATGAGACAAAAATTAAAATATTGTGCAATGGAAGAATAATACTAGAGTGAAGGCAGAATGTAGGAAAATTAGATTAGTGTATGTTACCTGATATTGAGGAAGCCTTTCTGTCTACAGAATGTCATTTTGACCTGCATCAAAAATTTAGGCTTCAGCAAAATTAGCAGGTGTTACTCATAGAATTTTCTATGTTATTCATTGATGTTTGAATCACCCACATCAAGCCTTACCATGCTCCTTACCCAGCTCACAAATTGCAGAGAGATGCCATCAAGGGAGAGAGATGCCATTTTAGTTTTTTCTATGTTTCATGTTCTTGCCTTTACTTTTTTTTTTTTTTTAAGATTTATTTATTTGTACATATAGAACTGGGGTACAGGCCAGAGGCTTAGGGGTGGAGAGAGGCTTCACCAGAGACAGAGCGGGGGGCAGAACAGGCAGATCTACGAAGTACACTGCTGAGGGGAGCAGCGGGCAGATCAGGAGAGGTCTGCTGCGCCATGTGGTCACCTCCGGGGCAGGTGGGAATCGAACTCATGCGGAAGTGGCTTTAGCTTCTCAGTGCTGTGCTTTAACCCACTGCGCCACCAGGGAGGGCCGTTCTTGCCTTTACTTTTAAAGGCCTTTACTTTTAACTGCCTGTCATGACTGATCACATCCCCATTACCAGCCTTTCCCTCCATATCCCTTTTTCTATGAATTACAAGCTATACAAGAATTTGTGAACCAAGTATTTTATTTGTCTGCCTGTTAGTAATTAAAATATACTGTTACAATCTCAATAATTTCTAGTACAAAAACTATATTTTTTGAGTAAATTAATTCCCTACATCAAAATGAAATCCAAAATCAGCAGATTAATATACTGTTCATTCCCCCATGCTTTAATTTATTAATGTGACCAGGCTTTAATTTTTTTTAATCAAGAGTATCCCATTGATCCACAAGCTCTGACTCTGTTCTGTCTTGTTCATACTGAGGAAAAATATAGTGCAAACTTTTCTTCCTGAGCCCCAGGGGTCCACATTCCCCTGACACTTAGGAATCCCAATCCGTACAGTGGGGGTACTCCCTTGTCACTCTACTGGCAGGGAATGTCTTCAGTCTGTGTGTGCACACACACACACACAGCCATCTAAATCAAAATCAAGAACAATTGCATTTCTGTGTTAGCAAATTCCAGCTTTGCTATTCTTGAATCAATTGTAGTTCAAACAGGAAAAAGTGGCATTCTCAAAGTATAAGACTTAGAAGAGATTTTACTAAGAGGACTGATCTTACACATGTAAGATGGAGAGTAGTGAACTCACCCAAGATGGTAGCAAACCTTGCCCCAGGAGAGGACCATTAATAATCCTCTTCTTCATGAGGATGAGTAATGCAATCTTGTTCCTGTGTCTAGAGATACTCACTGGGCCAGAACCTCTCCCACTGAGTCTGGTCTCATCCACCACTACAAATGCCAGAAAAAGCACCTACTGTGTGGCAAAAATTAAAAATATTATTTAGAATTATTTATCTCTGCACACAAGAACTGGGATACAGGCCATAGGTGCAAGGGTGAGAGGGTTCACCAGAGACAGAGTGGGGAGCAGAACAGGCAGATCTACACTGAAACACACCACTGAGGGGAGCAGCCGGGAGACAGGAAAGGTCTGCAGAACCATGTGGGTCACTCCCTGGTCGGGATCGAACTCATGCTGCAGTGGGAGACAGTTTGATAGTGCTGATTTTAACTCCTGTGCCAGCACGGAGGCCCCAAGAAAAACAACATTTTTACCAGCAGGGCAGTGTGAGAGAAAGTAGCAGGGTACAGAGAGAGGGAAATGGATTTGGTTACTGAATGAAGGTGCTATGTGGATCTGCACAGTCAGGAGCCAGCGCGGTGCAGAGAGGTCTGCAGCTGAGGTCAGGGACCCTTCCTGGCCTGAGGTGAAGGTTTGCTGCCTGCCTGACCCGTTGGGCAGCTGCCATGTGATTATCTCCTATGAGGAAAGGAGATGCCGCCTGCAACTCCCCACCTATGTGCAGTCTTGCAGTGGCTCCTCCCAGCAGCCTTAGCGCCAGACCTCAGGGGCATACTGCAGATCAGGAGCCAGAGGCACTGGCCCTACTTTGGCGTCCAGACTCGAGGGGGTAGCGTTTGGCTCTGTCGGCACTGGTCAGCCCCAAAATTCTGCAAGTATTATTTGAAATCTGTTTCTTACTCAGGTGAAATATGTATCTGTTTTGATTTTGAGTTTTGAACATATCTCAAATTTACTAAATAGTAAATAACATATCCCCACTTTTTAACATAGTAAATTTGTGTTTTTTTTTTTTTCCCAGATCATGCTACTAAAGTCACATATCAAAATCTCTAATCTTTGATAAAGAGATGATCACTGGTCATTTTTGCATTATTCATTAAAAACTATACATTAACTGGAGGATATTTTCCCTCTGGTTCCATATTATTGAGAAGAATCAATAGATGGCAGTGAAATTAATTTTAGAAAAGGCTTTTGATTCTGTCGAAATGATCTATGCATCAATCATATTAAAAATCATTTAGACTCTGGGCCCTCCCTGGTGGCGCAGCCGGTTAAAGCACAGCACTGAGAAGCTAAAGCTGCTTCCGCATGAGTTCGATTCCCGCCTGCCCCGGAGGTGACCACATGGTGTGGCAGACCTCTCCCGACCCGCCCGCTGCTCCCCTCAGCAGTGTACTTCATCGATCTGCCTGTTCTGTTCCCCACTCTGTCTCTGGTGAAGCCTCTCACCGCCCCTGAGCCTCTGGCCTGTACCCCAGTTCTGTATGAATAAATAAATAAATCTTAAAAAAAATCATTTAGACTCTGATGCAGCTTTGTGGATTTTTAAATGATCAGAGGATTATGCTGAAGAATAATTACAAATTATGCAATGCCAATCTAAGGCAGAAACAATAGTGAGAAATAGCCTTCTGGCATTTTTATCAATAGCTCGATACCGCGGCTGAGCATCTTTGACATCTTTGAACTAAAGATAAGAGCGCCACACGTTTGGGGAGTGGGGCCAAGGGCCGGAATACCCGGAACCTGCCTTTGCCGGCCACATCGCTGCGAGTCTTTTAGCAGCCGCTATACCTATTAAAGAAAAAGAGCCAACTCATTGGAAGTTGAAAGAAAAACCAAATTCATGTGAACCAGCATCTGAGGTTATTAGACACAATGTGGGCCATGATTTCAAAATAATAATGTAAAACAATAATAACACAAAACCACTATTGTGATAGAGCCAGATTTTAGGTCAACAGAGGAAGTTAAGTGAAATCTTTTAACCAATAGATTAAAGCCCAATACATACTTATATTCTAAATTTAATAATGTAAGAAAAAGTCAGAAGTATATTGATTAAAATATAGAGGTCAAATTAAAGACACCAAGTCACTAATTCTGGGTAACAGCCTAGAACTCATGTGGGTTATATGAAAAACAGACTGATGTTTTAGAAATATATCTTTAGTAATACATGATTTTTTGGGGGGGGCAGATAATTGGGGCAAAAGCAGAGGTGTAGAGGTGAAGAGTTTTGCCGGAGACAGAGTGGGGAGCCCAACAGGCAGATGTGCTGAGATCGACTGCTGGAGGTGGTTGGGGGGGATCAGAAGAGTCTGCTGCTGGGTGGGGGTCACCCTCTGGCTGGGGATTGATCTCAGGCAGAGACTTAAATCACAGACCACCAGGGAGGCCCTGTGTGATTTCTAAAAATGCAATATGCATGTTATGATGGAACAGTAAGTTTGACATTTCAGTTGGTAGTCACGTTTCTGCACTTCATCCTACCTGAAGGTGTGTTCACAGCAGATATTTGGCATAGTCAAAAGCACACCTGGAAGTTCCATTTCTCAATAAGTCAGCAGTAGGACTCAGGGTCAAGCTGAGGTGGGGAGGCAGTTCTCGGGAAGGGGTTACAGCGCTCCTACACTCCTGAAGTGTTTACAAGTCGCATGAATCTGAGGCTCTGCTTCCTCTCAGGCTCTCCTGAGCCCTTGAGATCCCACAGCTCCCGCGTGGCACCTGGCTGAGCTTATCCACACAATTTCTGAAGCACACTCTAGGAAATGTCTTTGGAAGAATACGATCTAAAGGCATTTGTAAGGCGCTCAAAATTTTAGTAAAATGTCAGTGCAAAGACATTTAAGGACTTGCCACATGTCTCCTTAGTCAACTACAGAAGATCAAATTACATCCTAAAGCCATTTTTCTTTTCCTGCAGCACCACGCTTACTTACCTTGCAGGTTGGAATGTTGACAATACCAGCTGTAAGGATATCAACGTTTAAAGGGGAAAATATATATTTTATAAATGAATCCACTGGAACCACTTCTAAAGGATAAGCAGGATTTAGTCAGCCCCATAAATCCATGTTATTGCCACGCCATGATTTCAGAAATTACTCAGCCCTAAACACATGCAATGCATATATGGGTGTTGAAATAAACAAATATCAGCCCCACAAAGCCACTGTTTTAGCATTTTTTCAAGTCAGGGGCTCAGGAGTCCAAGGAGCTTGTGACTACTCCAAATTGGAAAGCAGCATTGTTACTCTGGGGCAATTTAAAGGGTCAAAGAGGAGCAAATGCATTTGAAGTCTAGGGAATGACAGACACAAAGGAAGGGTAAAGGGGTGTCCTTGGTTTTATATGTGGTCACTGTGGTGGGAATAAGATGCAGGAGGGTGGCAGGGAATAATGTTACTCAAGGGGCTGACGTGGGGCCAGTGCCGACACGGATGCCATGCTGTTAGAGTCCAAGAAATGCTGAGACACAGACCAATGCAGAAGATAAGCACACGCCTTTATTGCTAGCCCGGGCTGGGGTCTGATCCCGACTCAGCGGTCTTGCCCAGACGGAGTGGACCCCAAGCTTCTGAACAGAGGGTCTTATATAGCGAAATTCGCGGGCTGGGAAATTTCCAAAGTATGTAATCCATTAGGATGAGTCACTCTCGGATCCTCCTTCATGCAGGTGGTAACTGCAAGTAACGTCCTGCTGGCGCCTGGGCTTCTGACAACATCCAGGGCCTCTGATAATACCCCCTTACTTTTTAACCACAAGCAACATTCCAGTACTTTAACAATGCTTCCCATGTATTGCTTCTAGGACGATTCATTGACTTGAACCAACTAGTAATTCTTTCAGAGCAACTTGAAACCAAGAAAGACTTGAAAGAGAGGTGATGTCATAAAATTTATTTTAGAAAATAGCTGGAGGCAGTGAAGAGGAAAGAGTAAATGTGATCTCCATGGATTGTCATATTCACACAAATCCTCTTCTCCAGCTAGCGGAGATTAAAATATTTCCTTTCTGTGAGGTCTGGAAATTTCTGGGATGAGAGTTAATGGAGATGACCAAGAAATCAAAGGAATTAAATTGATAAACAGAACCACCAATCTGCAGCCAGGTGGGAGTCATAGGAAGACAAGAATTAATTGTACAGGGTTCCCAACCCTTACCTGGCTACCTGTATTTACACCTGCTTAGTATATCAGCATCCTGGCATCTGGGATTTGAGGAATTTGAAGACTTGTCTCTCAGGGAGATCAAGCACTTGCAGATCATAGTTTCAAAAGAGAACAAAGGTCACAGTACTAACACGAAAGTATCCCTGAGTTTCCCTTCCCCTTTTCGGACAATCTTCCAAGTGGACTTTTCTGCAGTTCTGCCTCAACAAGCTGTGTGTTCCTCCTCACTGGAGCCTTTATACAGCCGGCGCAAGGCATCTCCCCAATTGCATCCCCAAAAGACACAAAGAAAAGCTTTGTTTTCACTTGCAGTTAATGCCCTGGCTCATTACTATATTATAATCTAACAAGCTCCCTCATAACGCTCACCTAAGGAGATTTTCTTAGCTCTACCTTGCGAAATTTCACTTCCTGAATCCCAAAGGCAGGAGGCCAGACATACCCAGATTTTAGGACTTTCACCTCCTTCCTTGTCACTCAGCTTTGAGCTCTGTTTGCTGTCATTCAGCATGATTCCCAGCCCGGATATGCCCCCCAGCCCCTCCAGCCACTGTGCAGAAATTTCCAACGTTGAAATTTGGGAAAATGTGAACTTCACTTTGTTAGCTTCCCACACCTTAAGAATGACAGCCCTCTTTGCCTGTAGTCCCATATCAGAAAAAAGCTTCCATATTCTGTCCAGCTTTGAAAATGTGTGTAAAAGGAATGGGATTCCAAACCTACAGCATATTCTTTTTTGGCTTGGTTCCAAGGTATTCTAGTAATATTCAAGTATTTAGATGGCCCTATGGATAATCATGTAAAGCACCACAAGAAGAAAATATTTTGAGTACCAGGTTAGAAAAATGCCCTCAACTTCTCACTTTAAACAACTGCCTGTGTAATGAGCATTTGTGAGTGTAGCCCAAACACATACTCAGGGTGCACATACACATGCATGAGCACACATGTGTACACACATGCACACACAGTTCTTGGACCAGAATGCACACAAACCCCGAAGTGCTTATCTTAAAGGAAGAACTTGTTAGCATCCAAACTACTTGGTAATTTTCATGCAAATTCTCATGGTGAAAATATCAATAACTCATACAGAATCAAGAATAAACGTGATAAAAAGTAACCCATAGAAAGAAATTTGAAGATCCGAAGGAATCAGATGTAATATTTTTTATAGTAATACAACATGAAGAGGGAATTATTTTTGAAATGGAAATACCCAAGGGACTCAGAGAGTTGTCTTACCTTTATACCACTTACTAGGAAGACAGTGAATCATAAACTATCTTATCTTTGCTGTTTTAAAAGATTTATCTATTTATGCACACAGAACTGAGGTACAGGGAGAGGTGCAGGGGTGGTGAAAGGACTCACCAGAGTCTGAGTGGGGAGCGGAACAGGCAGATGGAGGACATACACTGCCGAGGGGAGCAGCAGGCTGCCCGGTACATGGGTCACCTCCGGAGCATCCAACTTCGCACTCAAGTGACAGCTGCTAGCTTGCAGTGCTGCGTTTTCACCTGCTGCACCACTAGGGAGGGCAGAATCATAAACTATCTTGTTTTGTGCAGCAGAAATACTCCAGTTGTTAAAAAGTGGTAAAGTATTAGAGTTTAATATATGGAATTAAATTCTGTTATAATAACCAACAAAGAAAACAAGTCTAGAATTTGGTTGGTGGATAAAATAAGAGTTTGAACGACACGAAACCTAAATAGACTCAGATCACATTCCATGGAAGGAGTAAAATATCAATTTCCAAAGCAAATTTTTTTTTCAGGGAAAAAATACAAAGGAATATTAAAAAAAAACACATATATACAGCAATGGTGATTAGATTATCTAAAAATATTGAAATGTCAAGAATATCAAAATAATAAACCCATAAGAAAACTGTGGAGATGAAATAATTCCACATCCAAGGAGAAATATTAATGAGCTGCTGGAGGCCAGAGAGTCAAGGAGTTTGCTTTTCTGCCCCGGCGTTGACCAACTCTGTGGTTGAGTTAATGCTCATGGCAAAAAGCAGCTGCAACTCATTCAATTTTCCTGTGGCTCTCCAGCTCTAGAATCTCATTCCCTTGCTCCTTTGTGATCCTTTCACTCAACTGTTAAGAACTTAAGTAGTGGTCATTGCACAGAAGCATTTTATGGGTAGATGATATATATGATCAACAAAACTCAATTCATAACTATATGGCATGCAACTCTTTTAAAGTGATGACCTCAGTAGCCCCCACTGAAATGTAGAAAAAACAACAGAAAATGATGGGATCCCAGCAAGTCCCCATCATGCTCAACCGTCCCTACCAAGTCCACCCCTGGCGAAACCCTGCTCCAGCTTAGTCTGTCTGAACAGACTGTCTTGTTAAGGGAATGCAGATCAGTGAAATTACATGGTACTCACCCTTTTGTCTTTGACTTAATTTATTTCCTATTAGGCATGGGAGGCTAACCCATGTCATTGTGTGCTGTTATGCCGTTGTCTTTCATCATCATATCATTTTCGGCGTATTAACGCATCATAATTTTGAGATAGCTTCTACTGACCGGCACTGCGTAGTTTAGAATTTGGGGCATTCTCAGCAATGCTGCTGAGGTCTGAGCGCAGATCTTTGGGTGATCGTATCCTTAACCCTAACCCTAAACCTAACACGAATCTGGGATGAAAAGTTACGTCATAATATATTCTCGAGATCTTCTATTTTTCAACTTGATTTGCTTTTCCTGTTTCTCTGTTTTCTGAGCAGCATCTTTAATTTTTTTTCATTTCTTCCACTTCCGCATGCAATTGAGTTCATGTCTGGTCTCTAGAGTCACTTCTAGGTTTACACAATTGCCATTGCTGGGGATGTCACTGTTCAGGAGAGCTGGAGAGGGACACAGAGCTCTGACATTCCTGATTTTCTTTTCCTGCCCATTGCTAGATCTCGCAACAGAAAAATATCCATCTGGGAATTTCCTTTTCACGGATGTAAAGAATTGCCTCACTACAAGCCACTAGTATGGAAAGCAGAAGTTAAATTACATTTAATTTCACTTTAAATCACATATTCTGTACACACATGCACAGAGTTTGATGCAGTACTGGTTAAGTGTATAAACTTTAGAGCCAGGCTGTGGAAATGGAATTCCAGCTGTGCCACTATTTTATATTGGATATTTAGATACCCCATATAAAAGTTTTCTGTAATTATTCCTAAAGTGAACTCAAAAACATTATTTGCAGATATTCTTCTTTCAAAGTGTAATGTCATTGTTAGAATATAATGTAATGCAACACATACCAACTTAATGAAATAGTAGGAGATGAAACAAAATTTTAACATTTAGTAAATTCCAAAAACCTTTAGTATTACACGTTTCAATTTTATATGTGTGTTAACAGAGTCAGTTTCACACACACACACACACACACACACAAACGACATATTTTCCTTCTGCTAAATTATTTACACAAACCCTACCATAAAATGCTCTACTTTTAATCAATATCTTCCAAGCAGAAATGCAACAGGTTAAGGCAATTTCTTTACTTAATCATTTTATTTTCCTTAAGTGAAGTCATTTTTCATTCACCTTAACTAAGTGATATCTTTGAAAATCTGACTTTTTCATTCTTGGAATATATTTATTTTAAATTACATGAACTTATGGAATCAGAAACTTCTTAATTTTCTTATGCCCAAAATGTTCCCTTAAAGCATCAGTATTTTCTGGGGGGAAAGTAATTAGCAAAGCTAATCTCTTGGCATTAATTTTAAAGCTCTAAGGAGTGAATCATTTAGCTTATTGAAATGATAATACATTAAATTCAATCTTAATTTTAAAGTAAACTCCTACTTGACTCAAAGACATGATGGAATAAACCTTTATGTATATAAGTAGACAATGTATATTTGTCCAGCAAAACATGAGCTGTAGCTATTGACTGGTAAATTGGGTATAATTAATTCATAGATTATTTACTATCAAATATTTAGTGAAAAGAATTATCTTGTGGAAACCCATTGTTTCTAACATGAATTTAGTAATGCGAGTCTAGTTTTTTCTTATCATTTCTGTATAATGGATTTTATATTTTTTCTATAGTCTCCAAAGTTAAATTATTCTGATGGTTTCTATGATCTGATTAAACACCAAGTATAATTTTAAAATTGAAGATTTAGAAATATGAACAAGGTTACAATGTCCATCATCAATTTCATGTCAGCTTACTATCATTTTGGTAAGTAGAAAAAGGAAGCACAAGAGTATAAATATATCTTATTTTTTTTTAAGATTTATTTATTTACGCACAGAACTGGGGTACCAGCCAGAGATACAGGAATGGTGAGAGGATTCACCAGAGACAGAGTGGGGAACAGCAGGCAGATCGATGAAGTACACTTCTGAGGGGAGCAGCGGGCGGGTCAGGAGAGGTCTGCCACGCCATGTGGTCACCTCCAGGGCAGGGATCAAACTCATGTTCAAGTGGCTTTAGCTTCTTAGTGCTGTGCTTTAACCCGCTGCGCCACCAGGGAGGGCCCATATAAGGATATTTTAAACAGATTTACATGATGGAGTGAGATTTCACATCAAGATACTACAACTCTCAACAAACTTCCCAATTACACACCTTAAAACTTTACAAAATGTGCCCTAAATGCATATTGATCCAATTCTCACTTTGCTTCTCCTTCAACTATTTCCAAAAGACTTAATGTCTCTTTAAATAAAGTAAAATAATCATTTTTACTGCTATCTATGAGAGAGTAATTGTATGAGCTGGGGGGTAACTGGGATAAACAGATAAAGAGATGCCACCAGAGAGCTCTCATGTCACTAATAAGAAAAGCCACTTGCTGGATACCAGGAGAGCACCAGGAACCCACTGGAGATCGGGGGTCAAGTGGATGAGCGTGCTTGGTGACTCGAGCTCATTTTGAGTGTCACATTTGAATTCTTAAATACATGAGTCTACTTAAAAACTAATTCATTATAGAAGAGATCCTATGTGAGTCTCATAAAACACTTGGTGGGAAGATGTTTTGGAATCGCTGTGATGCTTGTAGTCACAGACATGTTGTTGAAAGCCAGTGGCTAATATTAATGCAGCAATACTCAGAATTGGATGTCATTGAAGATCCGCAGGAAAATATTAGAAAAAACTTTTACTGCGAACTCTACTTTAACTAGGAAATATGAAAAGTTGTGAGAATCGCCTGGCGTGAGGCTCTGGGGACTCGCTGTTATTTATGTGAAACTTGGCTGGTTTGCTGTTTGGATTGCACGCTTTAGCATTTCATATCAGGAAATAAAACTTTCACACAACTCCACAGTCACAGGTGTGTACCTCTCTCATTTTGCCAAAGTTTCCAATATTTGTGAATTTTAAATGGCACTGTTCTATTGTTCCTTGTCTGCAAAGCGGGTTTTCTTCTAAATAAAAGACTAATTTACAAAATAAAATCTCCATGTTATCGAAACCATTCATCTACTTAAAGTGACTGCCACTGTATTTTATTTTAGTTTGTTAAATTAATGAATAATAAAATTCTATGGAATTTAATGTTGAATTAAGTTTTTAAGAATTAACATGTAAAATATGAATTATCATTTACTAAAAATTTAGCAAGGTAGCAAGGTAGAAAATGTCTAGTTTTAAATTTCAAGTATAACATGTTAGGATCATTTAAAATATCAAGAAAATAAGAGATAGGTAAATTAAAAATCTGAAGGCCTTTGTTCCTTTTCTTAATACAAATTCCAATGAATATGTAGAGGAAAATGTCACAATATTTTGATGATATCCCTTCATTAAAATGTACATGTATATAAATCTCAAATCTCAGACTTTTGTCTTGCTCTATTAGTTAGTAACAAAAAAGGGAGCTAAACGGTGTGCATGCAATTACATTAGGACTTTTTGGTTGTTTTAGAGAATGCACATTAATCTCTAGTTGTAAACTGTAACAAACCAGTTTTTTATTGATAGTTTCAGGAATAATAATGGTCAGAATAGTATTGTGAACAGAATGGTTCTGGTAGCACAGACTTGCCATTATTATACATCAATTCCCTTACTCTTTTAATTCCATGAAAAACAACAGGCCTTTGATTTTATCTCTAAAATCTAAGTTTAACTCCTTCATTTTTGCTATATATCATCTCACAGTGACTTATATCCCCCACTTCAGCCACAAATTAGTTAGCCCTTCTGGATTCAAGCTTGCTTTTTTAGTCCAATTTCACAGAACGCAGATCAAAACTTTCTCATAAAAAGACTATACAGGCTCTTTACTTTGGGATTAAAAATTCACTGAGGCTCTTCCTGTAGATTGAAGGAACACATACATATCACGGCGAATTAAATTGTGTGCAATGCCATATTGGAAATTGGATCTTTACTGATGCACTCAGGTTTAGATGAGGTTAACTGAGTAAGTACAAAGAAGAACCTCATACTGACTAATTTCCTTAAAGAAGAGAAATCTGGGCCTTACACAGCCACGTGGAAGGGCACACAGTGCTGCCTTGAGACAAAGACGGAGATCGGCAGCAATGTCTACACGTCAAGGAAGATTAAGGCCGGCAACTAGAGAGACGCGGAGCTGATTCTTACCCAGAGCCTCCAGGAGAGCCCTCCCTCACGCCACACCGCCCCCACCCCACACACAGGCGCAGCACTGTGGTTTCAGACTAGTAGCCCTAGAACTGTCCAATAATCAACATCTTCGTTGACTCACTCAGCTTGTGGTGCTTCGTCACGGCAGCCACGCATGAACACAGAGTCCTTTCTTTCCGGAGTGAGGAGCAGTGTGTGCCCTTTCCTCCAGCTGTCCAGTAACAGCCGGCTGCTGCCCTTGAGGCAGACACTAGGCACAAGTGTGCTGTCTCTGGTCTGTGATATTATTCACCGCTTGACACCTCCTCTTCTTTTGATTCCATCAAATAGCAATATGTTAATTGATTTAAATATTAAACTCTTGTTTTGATATAATCTTAATAGGTACAGATATCAAAGCCATTTCATAATGTGACAGAAAGAATCTCTCCTGTTATTATGTTGAGAACAGTAGAATGATTTGTTTTCTTCATGCCTTGCCAGGTTGTGATGTCAAGGTGGACTTGGATAATGAAATTTTCACTCTACTATTCTTCCAAGAGATTGAATAAATTTGTTGCTATTTTTTTCCTGTAAACATTGGGAAGAATATATTGATGAGATCATCCAGCCTGTAGTTTTCTTTGCAAAAGTATTTTTAATTACAAATTCATGTGTGGAGATAGATTATTTAAAAAAAGTATGCAAACTGATATTTTCTTAGGATTCATGCTTTTTCTTCACACCTGAATAATTCTCAGCAATTATCCCTTAAAATTTTGATACTTCATTATTTTCTATTATGTCTCATTCTAGGAACTCTATTAGATATTTAATGTTAATGTGCTGTTAAATGTGTCTTCCATTTCCCTGAATATATTTTATACATCTTAAGCTTTTTTATATCTGTGCTGTGTTCTTTGATCAGTCACAGAGCAATTTTAATATTCTATTACATTTTTTTCCACTGGAATTTTCTCTACTAATATTTTAATTCTAATAAAAGTTTCACTTTATATGACTAGTTCATCTTTATCCTATCTTCCTCCTCTTCTCAATCTCTACTTTATTATTTTTGGACTCTTTCATATAATGTCATCTCCTCATTTTCTCTTTATGTAACATGTACCACCTTTGTGGTTGATTTTTTTTTTTTTACTTTCTTAATTGAGCATTTTGTTTACAGACTAATTGTGTGTGTGACTTTCTATCTTTTATCTTTTATGTGGGATTTGGATCCCTAATTCTATAACTATATTAAAGGTCTAAGAAATTCAGCCTGTAAGTGACAAGCAGCCAATCTTAGAAAGTAAATATGATTAAATATTTTAAATATTATAGAAGTCTTTGGGAAGCTAGGCAATTTTTTTGACACTGAGCTCTGTGCCATTTTCAAAATTAAGGACAAAATATAAAACCAAAGTCTAGTACAATATTTAAAAATCCAAAAGTGAATATGTGTGAAAGCTAAATTTAAGCAGTTACATCTGATTATTCATTTAATAAAAGGTTATAATATGTATACAATAGTACTAAACATTATAACTATGTTCTCTTACTAGAGTATTTTCAAATCATTGCCTGTTTGATTCATGTGTTCATTGTTTAAACATGTTGTGTTTGAGTGCTTGGTAGGATGTTATTATCTATGATGGATGATGACACTTTTGGAAACTTGGAAGGTTAGTGAGATGCTACATTTTACATTATATTTGATAGCTTACACAGATGATCTATGCAAAGTCTGGCATGTGGCTTAAGGGAAAAAGACTAAAAGCAAGAAATATTTTGTGTCAGCAGAGGGATGATGAAATCATTGGATGGTAGTCAACTACCTGCAAAGAATGATGTGACTTCAAGTTTATCTGAAGTTCTTAGTCATCTAGAAAATTGTTAACAATGAGCTGGAAATACAGGATAGCATGCACTTAGAAGAATAATGGAGAAATATTGAGAAACAGGCAAAAATAACTTTAGGAAAAGATCCTAGCTATTTAAACACGATCCAAATTGGTTCAACACCTGTGTAGCAACATAGGGAAATACATGTCAGTGAACCTTAACAAGGCATAAAAATCATTTAGTAAATTGGTTCTTCTTTGTTCTTCTGTTGTTTTTATTTATTCTTTAAACACTATAGCTAAATTTCAAGCAAACTAAATTGGGAAATGACAATGTTAGCAATATCAAAAATGATAAACTGAAGTGGAATTTGAGTGGAATTTCAGTATGATAAGTAAAACTTCCAAAAGTGAGAAAATGTAAACTTACAAAGAATGTGCTAAATAAAATGCTTATAAGTAATGCAGGGAAGACTTATACCAATATAAAAATAATGAAAATTTACAAGTAATGAGAGGATTAAATTGAAAATGTGACCAAAAGTACATATTTAAGAAAATTTGCAATAGTGATTATTTGTAGCTAACTAAAGCTGCCATATACTTGAAATAATTTACCTTACAGTGCAACACTCTTTAGTCAGTCAGACTTAACTTAGAAATTTGATCCCTTCAGTTTGCATATGGATGTAATCTCAGTAGTGGTCTTTTTATATTGGGAAATTAATTCGTTTAATCTCTGAGCCTGGGATCAACAGTATGAAGAGGAAAGCTTATCTTAACCTTTTTTATTAAAGGATGTGATCCCAGAGTCATGAATTGCAGACGGGATAGATGGAAGGAAATATATACAATAAAGGAAGAATTATCACTAATAACTCTTGCGAGGACAGTCATGGGCAAGGGAAAAATGTTTCCATCAACTCTTGTTCCATTTTGTCTACAATTTCACTCAAAAGACTGAAAGTGAAGGAATTGAAGAGATATTCAATGCAATTGATAACCAAAAGCAAACAGTGATACTGTATTTATATCAGGCAGATACACTTAGATTAAACAAATATCACAACAGACCAAAAAAGACATTATGTAATAGTAAAAAATATCAGTTCAGGCCCTCCCTGGTGGCGCAGCCGGTTAAAGCACTGCACTGAGTATCTAAAGCCGCTTCCTCATGAGTTCAATTCCCGCCTGCCCAGGAGGTGACCACATGGTGTGGCAGACCTCTCCTGACCCGCCCGCTGCTCCCCTCAGCAGTGTACTTCGTCGATCTGCCTGTTCTGTTCCCCACTCTGTCTCTGGTGAAGCCTCTCACCGCCCCTGAGCCTCTGGCCTGTACCCCAGTTCTGTATGTACAAATAAATAAATCTTTAAAAAAAAAATATCAGTTCAACTAATTCTAGTTGTAAATTTATAGCATAAGATATATACCATATATTTATAATAACAGTTATAAATATACATCTATTTGCTATTGTAAGTACAGTTAAACTTATTTTTCACATTGACAGAAAGAAATTGACAGCAATACAAAAATAAGTCATTTCAGTGTCCTCACTTTCAACAAAAGATAGAAAATAAAGAAAATCAATATAGAAATACATAACTTGAACAACACTGCAGATCAAGTGGATTTAGTCAGATATAGAGAATTTCACCCAACAGCAGCATAATACACATTCTTGTCAAGTGGTACTGAGCACTGTCCCAGATATAGCCAATGTTGCTGGAACACAAAACCAGCCTGAAGAGAATTAAGAAGACTGACTTCATATCAAGCATCTCTTCTGATGCTTGATAAGCATCAGAACAATAAACATCTACATAAAGAAAAAGAAAGATGTAAAATAAATAACCTAATTCTACAAAGTTAGTAAAAGGAGGGGAATAATGTAGAGTTTTTTTGTCTGATACATAAGATCAGCAGTCTCCAGTGGTTAAGAGTTTAGCACAGCTCATTTTCATTATCACTTTGATTCCAGTTTTGTAAAGTTTTGATCCAAGTCTTCCATTTATGAGGTTATCAATATTTTTGAGATGCAAGACCTTATTAGATGAATTTGAATGCATATCAAACTTTTGTCTATAAATAATATATTTTATTTGTTACATTATACCAACAGAAATAAATTAGACACAGAAACACACTGAGTGCATGATTCCATTTATATGAGACAATTATAATGGCTAAGACTAGAGTTGTAGTTAGCAGGGATGAAGAGGAGGGGAAAATGAGTTGCTCAACAAGTCAAGAGTTTCAGTGAATATAAGTGTTCTAGAGATGTCTGTTGCCTTCCTGAAGAGTTCTCTCCTTCCTGATGATGAGATCTCAGTTTCCTCTCTGGTGCCTTCTGGACTATTGGCTCTTTCCTTTGTAAATTGCTTCTGGTGTTGGAGCTTTTATCAAAAAAAGTCTGCTCTTTGAATTTGATTGCCTTCTCTCCCCCACACCACCTTTGCTAACAACCCTAATATCGATATCTATAAATCTAGACTCCTATTGAAATCTTGCTTTGCACTTCCAGCACAACATTGACATCGGCATTTAAAGTCTGTGAGCATCTCAAATTGACAGGTACAGAGCTAAACTCTTGACTTCCCACTCTTTGCCCCATATCTGGTCTCCTTCTTCCTTCTCACTCTGCATGCAATTACATAGCACCCATGGCTTACACTTATAAACAAATCCATTCCTCCATGTCCATCCCTGCTTCATATCTGGAGAATGAGCAAGCCGTGGGGTTTTTAACTCAGGTGTATTTCCCACATCCACATATGTACTTCACACCACAGTCCCTCCTCCAATCTGTGTCATGATCCTTTTCCAGTCATTGCAATAATGACTGAAATAATTCCATGACTTTTATTTCATGACCTCCTTTTACACTTATCACAAAAGAAAAATTACTAGATACTGTTACTTTGATGATGACTGTCAATAATAATAATAATAAAGGTAGAGTAGGCTTTTACCACTTGCTTCTATCTTACCAGGTCCTTTACAGAAAAAAAAAAAAATGTCCCTTTGCTGGATTCAATTGAGCCATTTATTTTGATACCAAGTTCTACACTCACCCTGTATAGGCTCAATTTGACTGTCAACCTGTGTTTAAAACAAGAGAACATTAAAAACTTTTGGAGGGGTCACCTTGGTGGTGCAAAACACAGCTCTATAAAGCTACCTGCAGTCACTGTGGCAGGAGTTCAATCCCCAGCCAAGGAGTGACCCACAAAGCACAGCAAACTCTCCTGTCTCCCTGCTGCTTCCCTCAGCAGCGGACTTCAGCAGATCTGCCTGTTCTGCTCCCCCTTCTGTCTCTGGTGAATCCTCTCACCCCCACAACACCTCTGGTCTGTACTCCAGTTCTTGTATGCATAAAATAAATCTAAAAAAAATCTTTCAGAGGAAAGCAAAGGTTCCACCACAAATTATGGAAGGTACTCAGTATTCGAAATCATGACTCTTTTACCCATCATTTTTTAAACATTGTCTGGACCACCCTTTCATATTCTAATTTCTATAATATGTTTCGAGGCTACTCTTAATTTTTCAAACTCTTTTCATCCTCCCTTCTCCTTGTTGGAGTTCTTATGTTTTATAATAGACTCTTTAACTCCAGAAAAAGCTCATCAGTGGCAACATTTTTTTTTAAGATTAATTTACTTATGCATACTGAACTGGGGTACAATCAGAGGTGCAGGGGCAGTGAGAGGATTCACCAGAGACTGAGTGAGGAGCAGAACAGGCAGATCAATGAAGTGGACTGCTTGAGGGGAGCAGCAGACAGGTCAGGAGAGGTCAGCCGGGCCATGTGGGTCACCTCTGGGGCAGGGCTCAAACTTGCACTGAAGCAGCTGTGGCTACCTTGCAATGCTGCATCCTTACCCACTGCACCACCAGAGAGGGCCAGGCAACTTTTTTTTTTTTTTTAATGATAAGAATTTCCCAAAACAAAATAAATCCTCAGCAGGCAATATTATAATATTAAGCAAAGGATGTGTGTCTACTGGTCAGGAAAATCCTTCTTAGCCACCCAGTAAGCAACGTCTGTCAGATATCTGGGGTGTCATTATGAGTGTTCTGTGTCCCAACTTGGAGCTTCACAAAATGATTTTTGCTCAATCATAGATACTTGTTTTTCTTCCAGAGCTTGGGGCCATACATCTCCTCACTCACAAAGAAATGCTAAGAAGAGAGAGATTTTATTTCTATTGAACTTCTGTCATACCCTGTTGAGAAGGTTAACAGAAATATCAAGCTTTGATGACTGCATTTCAGGAGAATAACTGCAGAATGGATTCCTGCAGGTGATCATTGAAACATTTTGTTTTATTTGCACAGAAATGGTGGCATCCTTGGGCTTAAGTAAACTAATGGGACAAAACAGGAGCAGCAGCTCTTCTGCCCACCTGTGGCTATACAGGTGCCCCCTTTCCTTCTCCTGTCCTTTTAAAAGGTGAAGACATAAAAAGAAGAGTTATAATTACTCAACAGAATACTATTTAGCAATCAAAAGTGAAATTCTGCCATTTGTGACAACATGGATGGAAACTGAAAGGATTGTGCTGTGAAGTAAGACAGAGAAAGACAAATGCCCGAATTTCACTCATGTAGAATATGAAGAAGTAAAGCAAATGAAAAAAAATCTAAACAAGCACAAGCAAATGCACTCTGACAATATGGTGATGCGCTGTGGGGAAGGAGATGGATGTGGGAGGAAGGGAAGGGTGTCCATGGGGCAGCGGGGAGAGTGTCCAGACCTTCTGTCTTTTTTTCAGATAATAAAGTCTTCAACACAACCACCGTTTATGAAGGCATTTTTTTTCTAAATACTACATTTTTCATTTCTAAACCACAAAAAGGGTTAAAGTCTTAGCGCTACCAAGCTATTGCAGCCTCTGTGACATGAGTTTCATCCTGGACCAGAGAGCTGGTCGCTCCTATGCCCCGACATGCCCCTCAACAGTGTATTTAAGTAGATCTGCCTGTTTTGCTCCTTAGAACAGGTGAATCCTGTTGGATTCGCCTGTTGAACAGGTGAATCTATGGTGAATCCTCTCATCCCCCCACACTTCTGGTCTACACCCCAGTTCTTCTGTGTATTAATAAATAAGAATGAATCTTAATAAAAAAATAATAAATTTATTTGTCATTGCTAAAGCCTAAATTAAGCAATAAAGGTAACACTAACAGGGATGGTCTTTGAAAGTGCCTTTGCTGACACCACACTCAGTAAAAGAGCAATTAGAAATGGCAACTTCCATGCCATCACTTGTCATTCTTGTTTTAAAAACTGTTTTGATTATTCATCACTTAAATGTCTGGAAATGTTCAACACTCCTTGACAGGATTTCTAAGGAATTTGCAGAAAATAACATATAAAATTAAAAACAGAATTAAATACTACTTTCACTTCCTCAGCAAATGTCTCTGTGATAATCTAAAATGCATCTAAACGGTGGTTTTTAAATATATGTATATATTTAGTAGCCACTTTCTCATTCAGAACCCTGTAGCAATTAGAGTAACATTTCAATTCAAACTGTAGCAATTAGAGTAACATTTGATTTGATATTTATACTCTAAACCACCAACATTATTACATTAGCAGCATCAGCATGGGGATGTACTTCCCTACCTAGAAAATCATACTCTGAAGAATGATAGAATGTTATAAGCTGAGCCATGTATAGCTCTAAGTGTAACAGTTAATAAATAAATATTGATTTATCAGCATTATCATTTGATTGAATACATGATCAACCTTCCTTTTAAATCTAACTAGTCTTCAGAAGCAAACATATTGAAGGAATCATCCCTTAATGATTTATTTATTTAAGCTAAATATTCTGAAGGTCAATTTCTCTGTTGTAACGGAAGATAAGTGGGGATTCACAGAGACTCAGGTCTAGAAGGAAACTCAGCGGAGTGATACAGACAATACAAAGCTTCACAGTTGATCAGAAAACTTAGAAGGAGTGCTGAGCAGAATGGGAGCCTGACAGAAACTTACCAGGGAGCCTCGTGGGCACCAAGCTGGGGGGGGGGGGGGGCGGAGAGGAAACTGCTGTCTGGGCTTGAGGAGGAATTGTCACTTGTGTGTTGACTGTTACAAGTTGGTCCTCATTAATTACAGATTTATCTCGCACACAGAGAGCAGGATGTCTACTAGACTGTCATTCTCATTCAGTTAATCACAGTTCATTAATTCTTATTGAGGGACTGCAAAGTGCTGAAAAGAATCTTCTCCAAGTTAAAATGTCCTGAAAATCTGTCAATACAATGGCTCCAAAATAAGAGTCACTAAGCACAACTCCATGGTAAGATGTTTACTTTGCCAACATTATTGAAAGCAAATTGAAAGACCAAGTATTGGGGGGCAGGAGAATAGGCACTTTTACATATTTATACAGCAAGTGCATCATTAGCATATTTAATATTATAGGGACCAATATCATGTTAAAAATTGAAGACATTTAGGCCCGCTCCTGGTGGCACAAGCGGTTAAAGCACAGTGCAGTGTCTGCAGACACTGCCTCTTGATTCCTGGCCAGGGAGTGACCCACACAGGGTGCCCAACCTCTTCTGCCTTGCCTGCTGCTCCCCTCAACAGTGTGATTCTCACTGTTCTGCTCCTCACTCTGTCTTTGGTGAAACTCCTCACCCCGCCCCTCTGGCCTGTCTCCCAGTTTCACAATTAAAAATTATGTAGAGATATCAATATCGTTGACTGTAGTAAAGTCAGAATCTGGCTGCTTTTGAAATAATCCTCTCAAGTGTCACACATACAAGGCAAGATAAATATAAAGTAGATATACTTCCTAATTAAATAAACTCAACGTCTTAGAAAAATAGAAGAAAATGTAATAACAGGATTCTTTAAGTCACATGAAAATATCACAACTTTTATTTATTTTTATTTTTAAGATTTATTTATTCATACAGAACTGGAGTACAAGCCAGGGGTGCAGGGGCATTGAGGGAGTTCACCAGAGACAGAGCAGGGAGCAGAACAAGCAGATCGATGAAGTTCACTGTTGAGGGGAGCAGTGGGCGAGTCAGGAGAGGTCCGCTGGGTCGTGTGGGTCAGCTCCAGGGCCCAGAACAAACTCGCACTGAAGTGGCTGTGACAGCTTACAGTCCTGCATCTTTACCCACTGCGCCACCATGGAGGGCCCGAAAACATCAAAACTTTTAATCTCTTCTGCAAATTCCTTATATTCTTTTTGCAATGTTTCATTTCTTCATAAAATCTATAAAATCTTTGACCAGAAGCAAAAACGACATAAATTCCATCTATTTGAATATTTGATAGTGTACAGAAACTCTACTTGTTTCTGCATGTTTATTTGGAATCGCAACTTCTGTATCTGGTGTGTTAAGTACTTATCACGAAAAGATGTTGAATTTTGCCATGTTTTGTGTTATTGATTGAGAAGATCACATGACTTCAATCTTTCATCATGCTTGTAGGGGTGTCACACTGACTGATTATGCTGAACCAGCCTCTGAACATGAGTGGAAATGTCTGCTTGTAATTCCGCCCTCAACTGAGTGAACTCATCAATGTGTGAGTATCAGTGCTTCCATAGATTATATTGTTTCACAGCTGGCTTTGATATTTCAAAATGATGTGAAGCCAGCTTTCAGTTATTCAAATAATTTATTTCTATTTTTATGGTCATTGCTTTCACTGTATTAGAAAAATATATATGCATGATAAGCAACCAGTACAAAAATCACCAAACTCCATTTCAGAAAAGGGTGAACTGTAAAACCTTATTTGGTTTTAATTTTTTTTAATATTAGAGGTTTTAAATTTATCACTTCTTAGTTTAGATTTCTATAACTTAAGTTATAAAGTAACAAAAAAGTTACATCAAAAAAAAAAACTGAACAATCCTACAGCAGCGTATTCAAAATAGTCTCATAAATTTGATCTTGTAGAAGATAAAAGCAAAATTCTTGCTGCTATTGTTATATATAGTTCTAGTTGGTGCAGTTTATTCACTGGGTTGTTAGCACCTGCCATCACTAGTGTCTTTACACAAATTTTACAATGCAATTTGTTAGAAATCTTTACTTCTTAAACCCTTGTATGCACTTGTGTGCCTTCTGCTATAGATCATCACTATCATGGCTCTCTTAGGAAATGTGTGTTGAGTCATCTCTATAAAACATGTGCATTCAGCAACCATCCATCACTGCAGTGTCTGTGGCAAGATCTGCTTCCAAAAAAGAGAGATCGGAGGGCAGTCAGAGGGAGGAAGAGAGCATCTTCCTTCCAATTCTTAAAGTGTGCATTTAAGCAATGTAATAAGAGTTTCAGCTAGTATAAGGCTTGGTCACCAGAGGGTCAACAGAACACACTTCTTTTTAGTTATTACTACTAGAGAACACCTGTCAATTTCACACCTAAGATAAAAAGTGAGAATCATGGCTGTGCTACTCACCAACATAAAAGAACAGAATAAAAACAAGTCTCATTAAGAATAAGCTCTAACAACTCCGAGGTGATCACTGCCTAAGCGTTTGCTGAACTGAAATTGACATTATGGCAAATAGGTTTATTAGAAGAATTCTTGGGCACCTTAAAAATTTGCAGAATTCCATTCCAAGTTAATAATTTCAGGAAAAGAAAAGAGGTTAGTCACACACACCTCAGTACTGCATGTGATAAATACAGTTGAGTCATCTAAGCACGATAATATAAAAAAGTCTTATCAACTCAAATGTGTTGCAAAGTGCACAGAGTTATCAATCTCTCCACACTCAAAGGCAGAGGAGCACAATTTGAGAGCAATAATAATTCAGTAAGTGCAAAGACATTTGCAACCAGTCAGTGGAAAAATTCTAAGAACAGAAAATCACTCTCAGTGTTGCGATGTTATGGTTTATTTTATACTGAGAGTGGAAATGTAGCTTACACACCTTGAGCTTGTCTTGCCACTGCCCTGAACAGCTAGAAAACTTCCTAACAAGCGTGTCTCCATCCCAAATAGGACAGAATTCATTTATCCTGGGAAGAACTGATAGACTACTGAGCCATCAGCAAGTCTCGATGCCAGGTTTTACTGGCAGAAACACTTTGGGGGGAGAAAAACAGTAATTGTCATCTTCTTCCACTCAAGTAGCAGAGGTGCAATATGTGGTTGCTTAACTAGTCACATCTTTCAATATTGCTAAGGACGGGCACTTTGAATCTCCTTTGTCTATTTTGTGGTTAGTGGCGTTATTTGTGAATCAGCATCAAATATAAAAGTTGGAAAGTAAAGGATATTTCATAAGGTTCTCTCAAATTGTGTAAATGTATGTTTAAGTAGAACATGCATGAAGCATGATGCTTATGACTTATATTGGAACATAGTCAAAAGTAAAACTGTAGAGTACAGCTCAATTTCTACAAAATCTAGTGATATTTAAATTTGCTTGCAATCAGCTTAAATGTGTCACATTTTGCTTGCCAGTTAACATATTTACAATTGTTTAAAACATAATTAAGAATATTCACTTTTGGCCCTCCCTGGTGGTGCAGCGGGTTAAAGCACAGCATTGAGAAGCTAAAGCCACTTCCACATAAGTTCGAGTCCCACCTGCCCCGGAGGTGACCACAGGGCGCGGCAGACCTCTCCTGACCCACCCGCTGCTCCCCTCAGCAGTGTACTTTGTCGATCTGCCTGTTCTGCTCCCCACTCTGTCTCTGGTGAAGCCTCTCACCGCCCCTGAGCCTCTGGCCTGTACCCCACTTCTGTATGCACAAATAAAAATCTTTAAAAAAATATTCACTTTTGTGGACCTATACCTGATATAATATTTTAAAAAATTATAGTTCTTTCATTATATATTTTGGAGGTAAACAATGTATGTCTTTAATGTAAGTATATCCCAGCTTACTTAAAGTCATGCATAGAACAAAACCTAAAAAGTTTGTTAAGAGAGATACAAAAATAATTCCTATAACCAACACAAAATGAATTATTAATCAAGTCCCACCACAATGCTGATCCATCAACAAAATCCCTACTAAGGGCAATAATATTTAAATTCAGTCAATCATAACCATTCGCATAATTAAATCATCTCAACAAGAAATGGTTTTCCATGCAAATTTGAATTTACAGTATATATATTTTTTAATTTTAAATGCTTAACACAATATATTAGACTGGTTTGATTTTCCAAGTCTAGACTCATAAACTGAATTTCAATGGAAAAGCAGCCCTAACATTACTGTTAAGTAAATATGCAAAAAAATACCTTTTTTTAACTTTGTTATATTGGTGCAAAATATCCTGGTAAGTACAATATATCACTTGTAGCAGGAAAATCACACAAACACACAAAAAATTATAATAAAATGAGACCTGACTACCATTCATTATTGCATGGCTACAGAAGAAAAACAAATGATCTTTAATGCTTGTAATTATTCTTCCTTTATATGATTGTAGATATCTCCAATAAATTACAGAAAATGAATTGTGTTATTTCTTAAGCATATGAAGTTGAGACTATGAATCTTTCAAAATAATTTTCCTGCCAGTTTAAAAATATAGTATTAAAATTAAAATTGCTGTTGGGAAGGGACTGGGTGTGGATAAAAGGGGAAGGAAAGTTTATTGCTGTCTCACACAAAAATCAGTATTTTTTTTTTCAATTTATAAATGCATGTAAGAACTGGTGTATAGGCTAGAGGGGTGGGGTGGGGTGAGAGGATTCACCAGAAACAGAGTGAAGAACAGAACAGACGAAGCAATGAAGTCCACTGCTGAGGGGAGCAGTTGGGAGACAGGAGAAGGCTGCTGCTCCCCCGGGGTCGCTGCCTGGAGGAGATACTCACTCTGCAGTGGCCACCACAGCTCATAGCTCCATAGCGCAGCTGTAACCCCTTGCAGCACGGGGGAGACCTCAAGGAAATCAGTCTTTCACACCAGTGATCTGTTGCATGGAATGGTTCAATTTACATGGCAAATCACTCTCTCTCAGAAACTTCTCTCCCTAGAAACTGCATATTATCGACAACAACATTGTCTATCCAAATAAATCTAGTTGGAAATATCCAATGCAAACAAGTGTGCTTTAACGAGAAAAACAATAAAAATGTGTTTTCAGACATCATGTCCTTTTTCCAACACTTTAGGTAAAATAGTGATTTTCTTTGACTTAAAAAATGACAGAATAAGAAATTTTTCTTCTCAAATAGTAAAGTCATATGTGTCTTATATTTTTGATTTTTCATGATTGTTATTTTTTAAAGCATATGGGGGCCCTCCCTGGCGGCGCAGCGGGTTAAAGCACAGCACTGAGAAGCTAAAGCCCCTTCCGCATGAATTCGATCCCCGCCTGCCTCGGAGGTGACCACATGGTGTGGCAGACCTCTCCTGACCCGCCCGCTGCTCCCCTCAGCAGTGTACTTCGTAGATCTGCTTGTTCTGTTCCCCACTCTGTCTCTGGTGAAACCTCTCGCCACCCCTGAGCCTCTGGCCTGTACCCCAGTTCTCTTTGTAATAACCATATAGGGATTCCAACTTATTTTTGATGAAATATACAGATTTTTTAAATGATATAACCACTCATAAAATTTTGAAAGAATGAAAAACTTCACAAAATAAAAATCATTGTTTGGTACATAATTCATTTTATTGTGGAGATAAACTGTGCACAAATCAAAGTAGCCAGTGTAATAAAGCATGGAATCTGGGAATCACCTGGCATTTTTGATGAATAAAGTCAAAATCTGAAACGCGATTTCAAGTATTGGCTGTTAAGTTTTGTGGTGAGGTTTTTAATTTGTTATTCTTAATTTTCATTTGTTGTTTCTATGATGGTACATCCTCTTCTTCACATTCTATCTAACTGAGGTTCCTGACTAAAAAACTATGCCCAGAATAAATAATTTTCATAGGGAGTCAATGGATTATTCTTGTCTGGAAAAACACAAGCTGGCCTCTCTTGCACCACCCTGCAGAGTTCTCGAAGCCCCGGAGACAGTCATCAGGTCTGAGGGAATATATATATATATATATATATATATATATATATATATACATTGCCTTCCTTTCTTTCCAGACCGAATGACCAGTTCGACTGAACAACTCTTGAAGTGACATGTTTACTCACCAGCAGGCTCAGAGAAAATGGGTCAGAAAAAACTGACCTTTGCAAGCAGGCAATTTCATGTCCCTCATGTTATCATATGAAATTACAGAAGATGCTTTGCTGAAAAAAGGCAGCTTCATAAAAGGCGTCTATGAAAAGCTCAAAGCTGACACCACGCTTAGCAGATACCTTCCCTCTGAGATCAGGAACAAAAGGAGATGCCTTCACTCCACCTCTACTGTAGTAGAAGCTCCACCTCAGGCAACAAGGCAAGAAATGACACATGTATTGGAAAAAAGTAAAAGTGTATTTATAGATGATGGCTGTAGGACCGGCAAACAGAATCTGTCAAGAAACTATTAGCACTACTAAGTTCTGCAACACTGTAAGACATGAGTTTATAATTTTATCCATGAGGTATCTATATAATTGCAAACATCAATATAAAAATAAAACTACAATCCAAATAAATTAGTATCAAGAATAAAATATTTGGGAGAAAATTATGGTTCTGAGGATTCTTGTGAAGGTTGTAATGCTCCCCATGTGAATCTACAGATTGAAGACAACCCCCATCATAGTCTCCACTTGTATCTTATTGAACATGTTAGCAAAATTGAGTAGTAATCTCATGTACTATTCTGTTATCTGGTAACCATTATATTGAAATTGTGATTCACATCTTGCCTAAGACAACAGTGTCTGTGTCAGTTTCTAAGAGCTTTTAACAATTGACTTTTAATTCATCATTACACAAAGATACTCAAATACAGACTAGAAAACACAAGTTTAAATAAAATCAGGTATTTAAATATCATAAACCTATCAGCTGTTATATTTTCTATAAATCTTTAGTTACAAAAACTATTTCTAGTTGACATTATTAAGTGTTATTTTGCCTTTGTATTCATCTACAATATAATAGATGTATTAATAATTGAAATATTATCTACTGTCTAAGGAATGTTAAGTTGTTACAGCCTCTCAAGATCCTGTCAAAAATGGTCTCAGGAGAAACGCTCATTAATATTTAAGACATTTCTCTTTTATATTTATAACAAAACACCAAAAAAGTGAGCATCTGTGTACATTTTCATTTCCAGACTAAAGAGTGACACTGTAAATTTTGCAGGTGAATATTATTGTACATCAACTACTTAAAAATCTCAACCTTAATACTTAGCATTAGAATGATTTGCAAAGGCTCAAGGCTTATATGACCTTCAGGTTTAAATAATTTAACACTCACTTGGAAACACCTTTGTTTGACATCTTTTTGCCATATGCATGTTTGCTGCCTGGATTGAATTTATTATCTGAGTGGAATTTGATAGTCTTTGTGTCAGTGAAGAGACAAACTAGGGTTCCATCAAAAGACTTTATATAAACATTTAAATCTTCTTTATGTATCGTGATTAAGAGGGAACACCAGTTTGATTGAGGTGATAGGTTCACCTTTTCAAATGTGAGTCACCACACCACCCCCACAACTGAGGAATTTATATAAAGTTTACCATTGAACACAAAGTAACAACTGTCTAAAGTAATTATAATAGTAATAATAAAGTCATATTATATAATTTTGATTTCCTCTAACGTGATGCATATTACTATAGCATATATAATTTTAAAAGCTATCGTTTTACTATTCAAACACTTGTATTTAGCATTAGTATTTAGGATTCTACAATTTACTTCCCTGTCCTGAGACCATAAACACAGACCTTTATATTACAGGTTTAAAAATCTTGGTCTTCCCCCCCTTGGTCTACATTTTAACTTGAATGAATATAAAATTTCATTAATTTCCATCATAAACACCTTCAGAATAGTTTATTAATATCTTTCTGGTTTAAAAGATCTTATTTCGGGCCCTACCTTGGTAGCATGACCAGTTAAAGCACAGCACCATGAAGCTAGCCGTAGCCACTTCACGAGTTCCATCCCCAGCTCCAGAGGTGACCCACAAGGCACAGCAGACCTCTCCTGACCCACCCCTGCTCCCCTCAGCAGTGGACTTCATTGATCTGCCTGCTCTGCTCCCCGCTCTGTCTCTGGTGAAGCCTCTCACCGCCCCTGCACCTCTGGCCTGTACCCCAGTTCTGTATGCATAAGTAAATAAATCTTTTGTAAAAATCACATTTCAATCATACTGTTTTAGTGTGTTACTTTATAGTTACGATTTTCTTAAATCCTGCTTTTATACCTTTCATTATAAGGACACTTTTATGTGACTCATTTGCATGGACTTCTTAAGAAACCCATTATGATTGGTTTATATATATTTTGGAATGCAAATATCAAATTTAAGATTTGATTGCTGAGGTATCTACTTCAAAAAATGTATTATAGTTGGTTTATATATATTTTGTAATACAAATGTCAGATTTAAGATTTGATTGTTGAGGTGTCTACCTTAAAGAGGCACTGAACTCCACAGAGCTACCTTGAATAAACACACTGCCAAGCCCAGGGCTAGATCAAGAACACGGCACCAGAGGATCCCCCTCCCCTCCCCCCCAGGCTCCTTTGTTAGGAAGCTTGTGGTTGCATTTGATAACTATTTTGGTCTCCAGTTGCTGTTGTTGTTTCCCTTCCAGCATGTTCATATGCATTGAAAAAGATTGAACCCAAAAAACCTAGGCCTCCAACTTCAACTTCAACTACACACATTCCCCTTCTCTCTCTGTTTCTGTCTCCCTCCCCCTCTCTCCTTTCCTCAATCTCTCCTCTCCCCTCTAATGATGACTGTTGCATGACCTCAGGTATGGCACATAATTTCCAGGCTCCTGATGACCAAGTGAGTGACATCTTGCCACGATAAGAACCACAAGAGCCAAGTGAGCCACAGAATTGGCTACTGGTATACAGGCTGATACCAGCGTGTGATACCTGATAACATATTTGCCATCTACTTGAGTTTGTCACAGGCTTTTTGGTGTCAAGACCCGAGACTCAATACTAAATAAATAAGAAATTTGAGCGCATAAAAGAATGAAAAGAAATTCATCTAGAAATTTTGAAAAGGCGTATCATAGTTACATGTGTTGCACTGCAACACTGTGGATTTGGGGGAATCTTTCTGTGGTTCTTTTGTGCATTCTGATTGCCCAGCAACATCCCTTTGTCCACGTACATGATTCAGAAAAAGACTCCTGCCTAACAGCATGAAAATTTCCCACATGATTTTCATGTTGCTTGTATGTTGCTAATACCCAAATCAAACTAAATGATATAAGGTACAAACTACAAACAAAAATGACACATATACAACACCTCTTGGTAGGTCAGGTTTAGATGAGATGTTCAGGTAATGATCATGTACCACTGTAGCATGATTTCCTGCACAGAAGACAATCTTGCATTTTGTTTTGACTAAATTCAACCTAGTTACCTTTGAGGATGGACACAGACTATGTTTAAGACACAAAGTTGATTATAATTTATTACCCTTTCTGGTGTACCACAGAACCTGCATGTGCCAGAGGTCAAGTCCATAATTCTCAAGTTAATGACAATGTTCCACGTGGACCAAGCTGTTTAGCAGTAGGTTGAGATATGTCCAAATAAGTACTTCATTAACTCAGGACAGGGTCCATTATAAAATATCATATTGCTTTTTTATCAGCTGTCTTAATCTTGGGAACATTCAATATGGAATCATAATTTAAATGGCCATTAAATAATAATAAAAATTCAAATGATAGGCTCTAAGGAATCCATAAAATCTAACATTATAATCCTCAATATCACATAATGCAAAATTATAGCCAAAATAGTCAAGCAGTAAAAGCGTATTTTCATGAAAAACAGAAATAAATGACTTCTTGGATCACTTCTTCAATGCTTATAATGTCACCAGAATTACACTCCTATTTAAATGAAAATATTCTGTTTTAATTTCATAAATCAAAACATATAATAATATATGCATAAAAGTATAATGCAGTAGCTCATTTTCTTGTATTGCTATTCTTAAATATTTAGTATGACTTTTATTTTGCTTATATAAAATAAATACAGTTGTGTAACATAAAAATACCTTTGAACGTAAAATCTGTAGAATGAGACCTTTGTTTAGTTCATAACAACTGTATAAGAAATACTCCAATTGGTAAAGACTTGAGATTCTAAAACTTATTAGAAAAGATGAAATGTTATTGAATTATGATCAGGCTTGTGAGTTAAGGAAGGTTGTTTTGAGAGCTTCCATAGGAATAAAATCAAAAGGGAAGAGCAATGCAGCCAAGGGCGAAACTGGTGGACAAGCATGAGAAGCACATGTGTTTTCCATGTGATAGCATCACTTACCATTTCTCCCTTCACCTAGTAGGTTGTTGTAATAAGTAGACCTTTTGTGAAAAGCTAAATATCACTATGTCAATTCCAAAGAATTGGAACAACCCATCATTAAGACATTGCAGTGTCTTACTCTTCAATTACATGTGGGTAAATTAGAAGAAGTAAGAGCATGCTAAATGGTGTTTAAAATCTTTCACTTAGACCTCCTCTAGGCAATATCTTGAAATTTATCACTTAAGTCCAAGTTAGAGTTCAGGTAAGAATATGCTCGTAGACTTTATGGTCTAGGCTTCTCCTTTATTCCCTCTTTCCAAATCCCTTTCATCAAACACATTTGAAAGATGGAAATTGCAATTGTCTCAAGAAACATAAATTTAAGACAATGCTGGCAATGTCCCCATCAACTCAAGCCCAAAGCTCAGCAGCTTCACTCCACAACTACCTATTTTGCACAACTTCTATTGAATCATTTACCAACAACTCTTATAAATAAATATCTTGTAAATAAATATCTGCCAAATCTCTTCCCTTCTTTCAACCCCTCTTAAGTGCATTATTTATGCCAACTGCTTCCCAGGAGCTTTGTGAATTGTCTCCCTGCTCCCACTGTAGGTTGAGGTCTATAATGTGGAATGCTTTTCTAAATTTATCCTTGACAATTAGAATACTGTATCATTTTCCTTCTGAAAAATAGATGAGCATGCCAATTATTATTCTAATTTAGCTTAAGGGGCATATATAGCCTGTCTGGAATGATTGAGAGATAGTTTGGCATAACTTTATTGAACCCAGGGAGAGAATTTGATTTTATAATTCTGCCTCCTTCCATTTTCTATTTCATTTGCATAACATGCAAATTGTTTATAGTCAGATAAAGTTATTAGAGGCATTTAGAATTTTTTAAAACACCATTATTTTTTTAAATATGGAAAAATACATTAATTTTTGGTGGAATGCAGAATTCAATAAGGTATGACATTAGTTTTCCCTAAGAGAGTGGATGCAAATTTTTTATTTATTCTAATTGGGAAAACACATCACACTTGAGTGACATGAACTGGAAAACAAATGCTTCATATTAATATCAGAGCTATTATGGAAACTGTGAGAGTGCAGGTATTTTATGTCGTTAAAATGATGAAAACTTTAAATGACAAAATTCCCTCAATATGTTCATGTGTGAATATGTATGACATGGCTCAAGGGATGAAAGGCAGCCTCAATCCACCAAATTTAGCCATTGCTGTGTGATGGAAAGTTACCCTAGAATCTCCACCTATTTGACATGGGCAATTTGCTTTCCGTAGGAGTTAACATGATTTTCCCGATTTGTTTTAAAAGACATAACTATACAGATGAGTAAGTAGGACAAATATATCCTCACCCTAACAACTTTTTAATTGGAATAATCTGTTAGGCTTGAAAGAATTTTGTCTTAGAGAACCTGACAGATCAAGCCCAAGATCTCAATCTGAAAATATGCAATGAATTTCAGATTTATGATTTTAATTTAAAATAAAGGATATTTTTAGTAAATACATAAAGTGTTTGAATGTTTAAGCAAACTATTTTTACTATGTTTGTAGTTTTAATTAAGTATATTTACATGTCTTTAGGTACTTGGGACTATTTGAGAAACTCAAATTTTCTCAATTGGGAAGTAATTAATTTAGACTTAAATCAAATCTAGCAAATTAATAAAAAACAGTTCAAAATGCTTGAAGGAAAATCATAAATTAATTCTAAAAATAAAGCTAATTTATTTATAAGAAATATATAACTGCAATCATTAATCAAAGGTCCTTATCAAGTGACTGAATTTATTTCATATAAATCTTACTTGATTTTTCACTGGAAGTTAAAAGTGAAAGGAAAACCTGGTTTTTAAATCTGCATAAATCTTCATAAACACTAATTCCCTTAAAACCAAGCCCTTCACCTAAGCTTACCATCACCGCTATTTGAAATTAAATATCCCACACCAATATCTAAGTGGACAATTTCAAGTTGTTTCAGATAAATGAAACCATTATCTATGTCTGTTAAGTGTATGTTGTTGATTTTATGACTGTTTGAAAATTCCATCTTATTTTAATATAGCAAGAAAACATTTTCTATCTGTTAATTTGTGGAAGAAATGGATTGTTTTCTCAGTTCTCTCTTATGGAGCTCTCAAAGTTATAGCTAGATTTTGAGCATGGAGTCAAAATTAAAAAGTTAGAAAATTATCTGCTGTGTCCATTCTCACAACGTGATTAAAACTATAATTGAGACTTGGCTTTTCTTGCTCCTGGGATTTGCTTCTGAGATTCTTCCTCTAAGAGTTTTTACTGAGTGAACTTGAATGGATTGTTTTCTTTGTGCGCAATGCCTTCAATCTAGCTACATTAAAATCTTGCTCCTCTGGGTGTCATTAGCTCTTAAAACAATTTTGTGGTGGAAAAATATGTGTTTCCACTGATTGCCAACATTCTAGGGCACTTATTAAACTTTTATTCTCTTTCTTTCCAGCCCACTGGGGTTGCTTAAAGTGCTTTTGTCATACCATCTAGAGTTTACAAATCTGCCCCCAAAGAATGATTTTTGCTAGGCAGATTAGAAATTTTGATTATTTATGAAAAGTCATGATTCAGTCGTTTCATCAGTCATGAAAACTAATGCTTAATTAGAAAACTAATTAGAGATATTTATGAGAATCCTTGATCTTCCAAGATCATTGCTTACCGAAAGCTCGGTAGAGGTTGGTCTCCTCGCAGTGGGATTATGCGGTCCCCTTCTTCCTGCAAAGCTCTGTTCTCTTCCGGTGCTGCTCACTTCCAGATGCAACCTTCCTTTTCCTTCAGTATAAATGAAAGAATTCGCCAAAGTTATACTCTGTCTATAAAATAAAAACCCTGTTCTCATTAGAACGTCTGTTCCCAAAGCAGACCTTGAAGCCATGAAGTGGCAGAGGTATTCTCCTGAAGACATGCCTGAGGGAGGAGGCGATCAGGTCAGGAGACAGAAAGAGAGAAGGTGAAAAGTCAGGGCTGGGGATGCTTTCTCCAGATCTCAGTTATCAGGAGCAAGACTTGATTCAAACAACACCTCCCAAGCCGTATAGAAAATGTCTACTGAGATTTTTCAGAATTTCCTGAAAAAAATCAGAATTTTACCCTGAAATACAGGAGCATTTATCCTTATGACTAAAGGGTGGTGACCTGAAATCAGATCTCCTGCTTTCCAGTGTCACACTTGTGCACACAGGAAGAGCCTTTCAAAAGTTCTTTGGAGTAGAAGCTTGTAAGACACAGTCCAGACACAGGGTGGGGAGACTCAGTTATTTTCCCGTAGACTGGCTCACTGCAGCAGCTGTCAACTGGCGGGTGTTCTAAGAAGTTGGGCTATGAACCCACTGGGCTCCTTTGCTCACTACCCCTCCACCAAAAGACAAGGGCATTATCGTGCACTCATTTGTAATAACAGATTGGTATTTGATGCATATTTATTATTCTCGTTTTATATACAAATGTCAAGAAAATGTCCCTAGTATTCTCGTTTTATACACACATGTCAGAAAAAGTCCCTAACTTTACACAGCCCTGTAATTTCCCCCCTTTTCTCTACTGCATACATCAAATCCATTCTAAAAGGACAGTATGTAGAGACCAATTATATATTAGATAAATCTGTGTGATTGCTTTGTTATTGTTTTCACTCAAGAGCAAGAGGAATTGGAACCATGTTAATCAAATAAAAGTTACCGAGCTTACCATGTGGGAGAGAAAATAGTCTTCCACCAGGGTGGACATGGGACAGCCTTGTAGACAGTGGTCCGGGAGATGCTGGTTACCTTCCCAGAGGACAGCCACTATTCTAAAATCTTCTTGACCTCTGGGACTTTTCTTTATGGGGGAATCCCCATTTTCCAATGAATGTGCACACAAACAGTATTCGGAAAAATTGGGAGCAGTTTTGACCCCTTACGGAGTTTGATGGCATTGTAAGAAAACCATGTTCAGTCAACAGAGGATTAGAAAGATGACTTAGAGACCTGAGTTAATATTTGTTACAACGTGTGCAGTGACTCAAGAGGTTTCATCCGATTTTCCAGCAGCAAACCCGACCGCGTATATATACTTATACGAAGTTTTCAGGAGTGCAGTTACAGGTTAGACAAAAAGACGGGAGTGAGGGATTGAGACAAAGAGGGAAGGCCTCTGGGAGAACCACCAGCTGATCGATCTTGCAGGACGCTCTGCTAAAAAGCCTGTCAGGAAGGCCTGTAGGAGGTGAAGGACACAGACATTTTTTCACCGATTTTGTCTCTCTTTAACCAGATTTTGCTTTATGAGCTTTGCTGCCTCAGAATTCATCACTCTACACAGGAATCAGTCAACCCTGCAACTTCTCCTGCTGCAGGGTCAAAAGCAAAGACCCACTGCGGCAAGGAGTGTGTGCAGCATAAGGTGAGGAGTGCATTTTGCTGTCATTTAGATGTCTAAGTAGGGCCTCTCTGCTGGCGCAGAGGCTAAAGACAGCACTGTCCAGCTGTCCCAGCCTCTGTGGCATGAGTTCGATCCCCCACCAGGGAGCTGACCGACATGGCACAGCAGACCTCGCCTGTCTCCCTGCTGCTCCCCTCAGCAGTATATTTCTATATTTCAGTACATCTGCCTGTTCTGCTCTCCCCTATCTCTGGTGAATGAATCATCTAACAACCCCCACCACCACCACCACCTCTGGCCTGTATCCCACTTCTTGTGTGCATAAAAAAATAAAAAAATCTTAAAAAAAAAAAACAACTTAAGGGTTGCCCCTACCTCTGTCGCCCTTCAAAGCCTAGAGTGAATGCAAACTCTTGCCTCTTGCCAGTAGCGGCTACCCCACACCTCTGCCCATGTTCCAGAACCTCTCCTTCCTCTCTGCCCCAGCTCAGCTTAAGGAATGAGGATCAAGGATCAGGGAGGTAGTCAGGTATCCTGACCATAGGTGTTTTGAAGACTGGGCTACAGTCACAGTAACCGCTGATTCCTGTCTCCCCATTAACCACGCTAACTTAAATGGAGATGGCCCCCCTTTTCACCCCTCCTTCTGCACATGGTTTCCATATAACATGACCCTGTAGTGTACACAGTGCTGTAATATTTTAAAAGCTGTTTCTATTCCTCTAGAATATAGGAAAACATTCTAGTTTATCTCCACTGGAGTTTTCTCAATTTCATGGAGATGTGCCTGATACTTTGTAGATACTTCACATACACAGTTTTTTTTTTTTTTCTAATTTCAAAATGTTGAATGAATATATGAATATATGTGCATAACTGGTTGCTTTCTTATCTAATAAACTGGGTGAAATATCTATTAATACCGTGAATCAATGCATTATTAAATATTATTCATATTAGGATTATTCGTAATCCCTTTGGATTCCCTTTTTATATTGGAATTTTATGTTCTGTTTTAGTTATGACTCCGATGAAATGGGCATCGTTCTCAAGTATATTTTAAAAGTGAGCAGGTGAATTCCTGATTTCCTGAAGTCCTGAAGCCGCTGCTTGTCAAACTCATCTTCATTGTGTGTGGTTCAGTGACTGAACTGCCCGCTGGTCATAGGATTGTTGAGTTATGCTCAATTTCTTTTTCATGCATTGTAGAGCTCTTTCTGCTGTCATCTGTCATCTACAGCTTCTGAAAAATCTAAAATCTTATTTTCTTTTTTTAAGAGTCCTTCTGTTCCTTTCCCCTTGATGCTTAGTTTTTTTTTTTCCTCTAAACTTGAAGGTCAATGAGTTTGCCAGAAATTGTCTCAGTCGTTTTGATCTTTGTTAATGTTTTTTTTGGTTTTTTTTTTTCTGGTCACTGAAATGCTTTAAGGGCTTTGAACTACTTTTCAGTTTTTTTTTATAAGAAATATCCTTACATTTATTCTGAATATTTCTGTTTTTTTTTCCCTGGTTCATATTTCAATTTTCAGATGCTTAAATGTGTACATTTTCTAACTCTAGTCCTGTATACAGAAAAATAACCTTTTATGAAAACTCATTTTTATCTGTTTGCTTTCTCTGGATACTCTGATATTTTCACATATATCCCCATGGTTACAGCTATTATTTATCTAAAAAATCCACTTTGCAGATTTTTTCCATGTAACATAATATTAAATTTCAATTACCAGGTGTTCTTCTTGATTTCTTTCTTTTTCATTCAGGCATGCCTTCAACTACTCTAAATGTCATGTAAACTAATGTATATCGCTCATCTTTTTGTTTAATATATTTAATTTAGTACATTTTCTGTAGCATCAAATGTCTTTTTTATAGTAGTTTGTCAATAACTGCTTAGAAATTAAGAATTTTCTCACTTGTTTGTTCGCATAAATGGTATATTTTTATTAATATCTGAGTCAGCTCATCCTATCCACACACACTACTTTGCTCTTTCTCCTAATCACAACTAGAAAATTGTTGACTTATTTTTAAGTTCTTAGAGGGACACCTTTTATTTTCAGATTTGTAATTGATTTATAATAACCAAGATAATGCTGATGTTTTGTTTAGGGGAAATTCTGAGTCACCCCAATAGAATAGTCAGCCCTCTTTCCTTTTGAGCTCCTAAAGAAATCATAAAATTATGCAATGGAATGCAAGTAGCCAATCGATTTCCTTTTTTCTAAAATTAGTTCCTGGGAAGCACGGGGAGGAATGGGAGAATAAAGTTTGTGCTATCTGTAGGGGAAAATGAGTAAGTCACAAGTTGTGTTCCAGAAAACCCCAGCTTCTCCTCATGAGGGTACCGTGGGTGGGATAGCTGAGTGCACATCTAACTAGTGACCATGTGACCTGGTGGCAGATATGACAATCACAGTATTCAGTGTATTCTTGCTGACCTCACACCCACAGCAACAAGTACATCTGTTCCCACATGGAGAGCTCGAACATTTATTTTTATATTAAGAATCTGTTATTGGCCCTCCCTGGTGGCACAGCGGGTTAAAGCACAGCACTAAGAAGCTTAAGCCACTTCCGATTGAGTTCGATTCCCGCCTGCCCCGGAGGTGACCACATGGCGTGGCAGACCTCTCCTGACCCGCCCTCTGATCCCCTCAGCAGTGTACTTCGTCGATCTGCTTGTTCTGCTCCCCACTCTGTGTCTGGTGAATCCTCTCACCCTCTGCATCTCTGGCCTGTACCCCAGTTCTGTATGAATAAATAAATCTTTAAAAAAAAAAAAAGAATCTGTTATTGTACATAGGTTAAATCAAAATGTTCGGCTCCAAGATATATGATTATTGGAAATGGGAAATAGACATTTCACATTATGTACCAACTCCAGATCTGTTTGGAAAATTTTAAATGCTACTATAATATTGTTTGACATATTATTTCTATATCAAAATTAAAATATTGGTGTTAGAAGATGTATTTATTATTGCAAATAAATTAACATTTCATGTCATTATTTCATGAAGAGGATTATATATTTGGTTTTAACTGAAACCAAATGATCAGGATGTTTTGTTTAAGTCTCCTCCCTGGTAAATGGTAAAATCTGTAAATGGCACAAGAAAAGTTCCTCTTTATCCTCAGACTTGTCAGTCACAATCATAGACTTATGAGTTAGCTATTGTGATTTTGAGGCCATTTGGAAAAACTCAAACAAGTATGTGAAAGGAGAAATTATCATTAATTCCACATAATTTATTCAGCCCCACTGAGAAATAATATATGAATGATATTGAACTAGAATAAGTGATGTTTTTTACACTTTTATAAGTTTTTTTTCCCCTTAGAAGGTTTCCTTTACTCTTTTTTTTTTTTGCATTTTGTAGGTTAATTAAACATGTTATAAGATCACTTGAAATACAAAAACTTTCACTGATATCTGAAAAAGCAATTTTGCAGCAACTGGAGTCTGTTAAATGTGGTTGATGATTTTAATGAGACTTTTTCTCAGATAAAGGTGTTTTTTGCTGGTTTAAATAGCCATATGCTATTAAACCTGAGGATTTAAAGGTCATGATCAAATCAAAACTGTTACTGGTTCTGTTATATCCTGGGGCAGATTTCTCTAAATTATTTCTTTTCAAATGATGTATAAAGAAAAAAAAACTATAATGTTACCTCGTACAAATGTCATAAAACAATGAATGTTTATCACCTTGTGAATATCAGCATGGTCATTTCTGAATTAGAGCTTTTTTTTTGAGTTGTCATTTTCCAGAGGTTCTATTACTCATGCCATAATAAAAGATTATTCAGGCATATCAAATATATGTGATAAAAATAACTCATTATGTCTCATATTAAGTTTTTGAACCAAATGTCTAAACATTTGTAGTAACAACATGAATTTGCATTTCACTGGGAGGAGAGTTTGAAAGAAAATATAAATCTAGGAATGTTAAATCAACAAGCATCAGAGTGTAGAATAAACCAATCATTTAGACAGTTTAACCTATCTTAATAGATAATTAACATAATACTTCCTTTCATGCAACATTTTCCCATTTTACACTGTTTTAGGAATTCAAAGTAACTATAGGCTGAACCACGGCCAATTTGTAGGATATAGATTAGATACCAAAAGTTGTTAGCAGACAGACGGAGGGGCACTGCTGGACCCCCGAAACCTGCCTACTTTCAATGAGTTCCACAACCTGCTATACAAAGGCAAAGCCTCTTCATGCTAAGACCCACAATAGAAAAGAACTGTAATAGCTCCAGCATGCAATAGAAACAAGAGAAAGAATACAATTAAATAGCCCAATGAAACAGCCAGTGTTACCATCTCTTTGTGGGGAAAAGCCCAGTCAGAACAGGGAAGGACCAAAGCAGCACTGCTGAGGCCCAAAAGCTTGCTGGGAACCCCTGGAAAGGGACAGAGACCAGGCATGACTGGAAGGAAAACAGCAACATCAAAATCCAAGCCAAGAGAAAGGCCTCCATGGTGAGCCTCCCCACAGTCTCTCACTCACAGCCCTGTCTCTGTCAGTCTCCTTCCACATCCTTGTACAAGTCTAAGACTGAGAAGGAAGTGTGAATTTTTCTTCATGTCTCTCTGCTTCACATGCCCCTCCTTCAGTCCCCTCCATGGTCTTCTGCTTTCTCCCAGGGCTTTCTAAGTGCTCCTGGCTGCTCAGCGCCACCCTTCCTTGGGCGGGGCAAGGAACTTGGAACCTCCCTTTCTATGGATATCACACTGTTATAAACTGACTACCATAGCAATTCAATTATTTATTAAGATGCATTTATATTGCTCTTGCTACAAAGCAATTTCACAATTAATTACATAAAGATATGCTTTCATAACCAACTCCACTTTTAAACACATATAAAGCTATATTATGTGAACTATCCTTGAAAATATTAGAGCCATGCCTAGCACCAAATAAATGTCTGCTATATTATGAGTTTCTAGATAGATACCCTGTTTATCAAATGAGATTAACCATTTCAAAAATAAAATAACTACCAAAAAAGTCAGAGAAGGAAATAACAAAGTAGAAGTGGGGAGGATTTTCTTTCCCAAAGTCATTATCTCACTGTTCCTTTCAGTGTTTGGGGGACCAAGGGTACTGAGGGATCCCGAGGTTCTTGACTTCTATGCAGGGAAGAATTCCTGGGGGAAGGCTATGGGGGCTGGAAATGCAGCTGTATTGTAGGTGAGAGCTGGTGGACAGGTGGAGAGAGAGGAGAAAGCCCCTTGGGTCTTGAGGCTGCTAACACAAACATTTACTATATCTGAGGGACCCAGGCGCCTTAATGGGTTCTGACCACTTTTGTTTGACAAAAGGGGCAGCAGTTTATAGATGGAGGTAATGAGATTTGGCCAATTCTGTTTATCAGAAGCACCTGACTCCACTTAGCTAAGCTAGGACACCTTTCACACCCGGTGGCCAGCTGAGGTAGACTAGTAGGGTTGAGTCAACCTGATAGGGCTCGAATCACTTTGTTCTGAAATGTGCACAGCTGTTTTTCAGAAATATTAGATGGGGGCGAAGGGGCTGCAGCTTCCATGCCTTCCTGTCAGCCTCAGCTTCACTGAACTGGACAGCTTTTTTTGGACTATTTCCAGAGCACTTAGATTAGAAAATGTATCACTGTAAATATTGTATCTGCCTTTTAGGTCCTAAATCGTCAAAGCCTCTTGACAGTTTTGTGATCCAGCAATAAATTTCCAAAACCCAAGTACTTTTTTGGAAATGTCATCACCCAGGACAATCACCTCATCCCCCGGCTCAGTAGGGGGCAGGCAGCCTCACTTCCAAGGTCCCAGGAGGCAAAGGGCTGAAATCACAGCGGCAACAAGGACTCAAAGGCTGAACACATCGCAGTTCACCCCCTGCCTCTCCCACCCAAAGCGCTCTGACTTTCCTCTCATTCACCCCCAGGGCTGAGAAACAATGTGGCCTTTGTTCCAGCAGAGCTGAGTTTATTTTCCTGCAACTCTTGTCTTGAAGAATGTCTTTCTTATCTGTCCATTCTGCACAAAGTATTTTAAAATAAAATTTAAGCAGCTTTCAAGTATCTTAAATAAATGAGCCAAACCACTCCATAGGAACAAGCAAGCAAAACCTCCACAATTATATCCTCAAAGTTTTAATAAACAGAAACTGTTTCAGGGCTCTCCACTGTGAACTGGGCTGCCTGTCTGTGGGTCCTCACTGTGCGCTTAAGATTCAATCGTATTGTGGACACATGAAAAAAGGTTCAATAATGGATTTATTTACAAGGAGCAAGGTAAAGGAGCAACCCAGGGAAAGAGGGCGAGAAATACAAGTCAACTAGAATGTCCTACCAGTTCTGCTGACGTGGACGCCACCAGCACGCTGAAGACCATCGAGAGCCAATGACCAGCCACCAAGCACCAGGCGGAGACCCCCAGAGTCCACATGTCCGGTTTTATCCTGACCTGGCTGCTCAGCTCCGCCCTCACTTCCCAGCTGCTTCTTCTGGGCATTGATGGGATTAGTATCAGGAGGGGGGCGGAGCCCATGACACCTGTACCTGTTACAAAACCACATAGTCACATTTTGAAAGTCTGGTCAAAGGGTAACTAAAGTGTGTGCATGTGCAATAGTATAATCTGCATAGAAATAGTATAATCTGCTGTTCAGTGGTGCTGAACAGCAAGGGAACACTCAAGAGGACTTGGGAAAGAAGGCTGGAAGAACACCAGGAGGACGCACAGGAACAGAGGTGTACAGAAGCCACACTTGCTTTTCAGCCTTGTACTTGTACCAGGAACCTGGAGGATGTGGGAGGAGACTCTTGAAAGAGACAGAGCTGTCGGTAGAGACCTGTGGGGACAGAGCCGTCGGTGAGGGACCTGTGGGGAGGCTGACTGTGGCCACCTTGAACTGGACTTGTACATTGTGCACTTGCCTGGCCCCTTCCACCCTTTGCTGGGGTCCCCACCAGGATGTGCCCTAGACTGAGGGCACTTTGATCAGCTTTCCAGCCTTGGTGATCCTGCTTTGGGCCAACCCTCTTTGACTCATCATTTGCCCATGAGGGGATGGGTAACTCTGGTTCATTAAGAATCTGTATTCATTCTCTTCACTCTGTTGCACAATACTTCTATTGAAGTGCTCTCTATGGAGGGTCTTACCCATTAAGTGATGTTTTGTCCTTATGGGGTAAATGGCAGAGCCCATTAAGAATGTGTATTTTGGGGGAGGGGTGCAGGGTAACAGAAGGAAAAGGTAAGTTTTTCTAAAGAAATCTACCTAATTTCAACTCTAGATTAATATCCAACCTGGTAAAAAATTCAAAGGGAGATGCCACAGATAATAGAGCATGTCCATCATTCAGCCTCAGGCCTCAGCTAAGAGTTAATTGTTACCTGAATTCTTTATAAACATATTTGGAAGCATTTTTTGGCAGACTGCTACTTCAGCATGCCAGCCTCCCACACCCAACAAGATTACATGAAATTATTATATTGGCAACCGCTTTTTTTTTTTTCATTGATGTAGGTGTTATGATGCTAGAAAAGAGTGGCAAAAATTTTTAGAAGCTATCATGAAAAGGGGCCTGGGTCATCTCAAATGATTCACTGTCAACAGAAATTACTGCTTTCCCACCAAGCTGCCCACACTCTAATTGACACTGGACAGTCACTGATAGCCAGACCTGCCTGTTCCCAGGAAAGTAGGTGCCTGAATAAGCATATGAATATTAAAACACTTGAATAAATGCTGTGATGCCAAAATTCTATGAGACCTAGCTAGTTCTGGAGGTCAAGGGAGGCTCCCTGCAGAAGAGGTCATTAGCTCGAGGTCTGAAAAACACAAAGGAACAGGTCACGGGCATTGCAGTCAGTAGGTCTTTTTCATTCTGGTAATATTGATGTCACCCACCAAGTTCTAGCCACATGACCAAGGACTGTTAGTTAATTTTGTGTGTCTTAGTTTTATCATTTTAAATTGTTGTAATAATAATCCATTTCTCACTAGACCCAAACAATCCAAATAAGGCATCATACACCTGCAGTTACCCTATATATTACTAGTATTTTATATTAAAGGAAACACAACTCTCGTTCTGAATAGCTCTTGAGAAATGTCGAGGGTCTTTATAGCACCGGAGAGATAGTCCTTGTTTGAATTATGGAAACATAAGTGGAAGTGACAGAGGAGAACTGAGGTTCTTTGGGGGGTGGAGTCAGGAGGACCTAGTTAGGGCACAGGTGTTGAGAGAAAATAGGATGTGGGATGAAATTCCAGTTCTGTGCAAAAGGTGCTCCAGTCATGCTTGAGGGAGAAATGGGGGAGCATGATGTGGGTAGAAAGGGTGAGTCCAATCTAAACACTTTAGTTTTAAGATGCTTCCTGATCCTCCTTCCCTCTCTCCTTCTTTCCCTCTCTTTCTCCTGCTTCCTCCCTCCCTCTGCCCTCATCTCTATAATTCAACAGCACTCTTAGTTGGACATACACATCTGGATTTGATTCTAATAGAAGTGGTAATTGTGGCCAGGTAGACAATCTTACTCAAGCTGAAGAGAATCAAAAAGAAACCAGTTCACCAGTTAACTAAACCAGTAGACAATCTTACTCAAGCAGAAAGAGTATCAAAAAGAAACCAGTTAACTAAATGTTGCATGGATCTTCATGCAACGCTGAATCACATGGAAATAACTTCACAACAAAATATCTAGCAAGAAAAGCTAATGGCACAAGAATATGAACTGATACGGCATTTTGGTAAGGAAGTCTATCTTCCCATGACATTATATTTTTTATGTAGCATTGAAAAAAATTTCAGTGGTGTTAGTTCTTTGATGTTCATCATAGAAAGACAGAAAAATGTATACATACATACATATTATAAAAGAAATTACGAATCAGCCTAACAAAATCTGTCTTTGTTACAGCCAGCAGAACACAGAATACCCCTTGCCTGTGTATGGGAGAAAGTGGTGAATAAATCTGGTCTGTGGGACCTTAAAATGCCTCATGCAAATTATACATGATGTATATGAAAATAATTATAATTTAATATAAAAAGAATTTATAAAATTTGCTGATTAAAGAAACTGTGGCTTTTAAAATATTATAGTAAATAGTATTAAATACTGCTTTAGTGAGTTTTTTGTTGCAGTCTCTTGGATATAACATGCCATAGGCCATAAGACACAGAGGTATAAGTTCACCTCTTTCATTTTCTCTCTCTCACACACACACACATGCATGCATGTGGCAAGCGTGGTGGAGGTAGGCATAAATTCATTTGCCAATATTTACTACCAGGTATTCAAAATACTATATTCAGTGCCGTGTGTTATTAATGATGGGGTGAGTCAACCATGCTCAGCTCAGGCTCCAGTCTATGGTCTTTGCCATTTACTAAGTTACTTTGAAGCTTTCGTTGTCTAATTGTCATTCTTAGTGACACAACATTTAAGATGTAAGTTGAAAAGCATCCATTTTCTTCTGAGAAATGGAGAATCAGTTGCTTAATATCTAAAAGCATGATGCATGTATTGTACTTTTACAAGTCCGTCCATGTGTGTGAACTTGTCCTTGTGTTAACAGCTCACTTCTCTCTCTGCATTCCCTGGATCAGAATATTGGCTGGTACATTCTGTGCTGGATTGTCACGCTCATTCTAGCTGCGCCGGCAACACGTAGTAACAGATGCACCTCCTTCAGGGCTGGTGTAACAATTCCAGCCACCTACCTATCTGTCTTCCATCAGGATTCAAGCGCCTCATCCTCTCTCTATTTGGAGCCAAAATAACTGAGACCTCATGTTTTGTACCAATACAGTATGGTTGTACAGTGTCTGATTTACTTCTTTGTATTCTTAACTATAAGCTATACAGAACTCCTAAAAGAGATACAGTATTGTACCAGAGTAAGTCTGAGGATCAGCCTGATAAAGAACAAATTGGAAAGTCAGTGGAATGGATTTCTCTGTATATTTTATATTTGATGATAAATTTATACCATGGGTCTTCATTTGGGTACTCTGTCAATTTTCTGAAAATAGTTGTGTTGCTGACATCAGGGTTTTTTTTTTTTTTTTTCTTTACCTTATCTGATAAATCTGGCTTTTCCACTCTGTTGAACTTAGAAAATAATTTTTAAATGTGCCCTTTCTGAATTATAAAATCAATGAAAGTATTTAAAACAATAACAGATGCGGCCCTCCCTGGTGGCGCAGCGGGTTAAAGCACTGCATTGAGAAGCTAAAGCCACTTCTGCATGAGTTCGATCCCGGCCTGCCCCGGAGGTGACCACATGGCGTGGCAGACCTCTCCTGACCCGCCCGCTGCTCCCCTCAGCAGTGTACTTCGTTGATCTGCCTGTTCTGCTCCCCACTCTATCTCTGGTGAAACCTCTCACTGCCCCTGAGCCTCTGGCCTGTACCCCAGTTCTGTGTGCACAAATAAATAAATCTTTAAAAAAAAAATAAATAACAGATGCTTCCCATTAATGTACTTTTTGGCATCACTGTGATGTCCCAGATGAGACAGAACAGACCTTTTAGCATGGTGATCTCTACCTGAACTCATTTTTCACTTTCCCCATGACCTTAGTATTACTGCAAGATTTAGTCACACCATGAGCTTTCTGTCAAACTGATTTAGTCAGTTTAAACATTTGGACAATTACTGAGGCAAGAGATGAAAATGATGGTCAAATTCTCAGAGATCTAAAAAGTTAGCTCAACCCCACAAATTCTCCATTCTTCTAAAGAAACACCTTATAAAACAATCCGTGATCCCCAAATAGGAGAAAACTCTTTCCGTCATTTATTTTTTGGCAGAGCTTTATTGATTGATTATGTTTAATTGATGTGATATTGGTTTATAATAGTGTATAGGACTAGGGGAATAGGTTCACACTTCCTCAGATGTATGTCAACACCCCACCTTTGCCACCTAAGCACCCCTAATTCTTCACCCTAGACCACGGGCCGCTCCCTTTTTGTTCCCACCCTGCTTTCCTGCCCCTTCTGGGAACCTCAGTTTGGCAGTCAGATTTCTAGGGTCTGTTTTGGCTCAGTTTTTTTTTTTTTTCAGTTACTTGTTTTGTTTGTTCTATATTCCATATATGAGATTTTTAAATCTGTAGACCTGAGTGATATTTGCTTGTTCTTTGAACTTAGGGGAAATTTCTGAAACAGTACACACAACTTGCCAAGTTATAAGTGTTTTCTTTTTCCTTCAAAGGTTATTCATAATTGCTAAGCATGAAGAAATAAATCTCATAACAAACAAAACTGGGATGTCAGGGTCATTCGCAGAATTAGAACTGATCTGCAATAGGTAAAGCCCACAGAAGAGGTGACTAAATCCAGTGCCTGACATTTTGTGCGCCTGGGAGTAAATCCTTGGAATCTCTGCTATAAGTGGAAAGGGCATGTGTGCAAGCTTTTTTCCAGACAAGCATGGGGGGCGGTTATTGATCCTAGATTTCTACTGTGGGTTCACATGTAAACTTTAAATACTGTCATGACCTGTAAAGTTGTGTTTTCTTAAAAAACAATCACAACTCCTCCGAAAACATAAACAGAAATCATTCACTCATCTAAAAATTATTTGGTCCCACCAAATTCAGCAATATGAGTTTATTCCCATTCACAAAACATTCAAATCTTTAGAATAGATGGGATGTGTCAGTAGCTTGAAGCCAAATGGAAAATTACAGCAGGACTTACGCTGGGGATGCCTGCAGTCCAAGATATCACCCCTAATGTGAGAAGCACTGCAATCCAGGGTGACACATGCCAGGTTTACTGCGTTCCCAGATCCTTGAGGCCATCAGGAAGGGGAGGTATTGGGATCTTAGTGGAGAACTGCGAACACTGACTTGGCACAGCTATAACTCACAGCCTCAGCCTGGTTTACACATAAATGATAAATCTTTCAAATGATTCCCAACCATATAGAGAGATTCACTGAGGGATGCTGGCATAGACAGCCCTGGTGATGTCACGTATCATGTGCAAGAAGGGTTGTCAAGCGTCAGCTTAAGCTGAGGGGGATAAAGGAGAGCAGGTATCCCTCGTGACAGCAACATACTCAGGACATAAAATGCATTTCCCAGGTTTTATGAACATATTTATATTTGCATGTCCTCCTTGGTCAAGTTTCACACTTATGTAATTGGGGTTTAATATTTCTTGTATCAAATTTTATAAACCACATGTTCATAGCAGCAAAAATATACTCTGATAAAACGTGGTCATAGTTTCTTGTGCTTACTATATGGGTGAGGTGCCCAGCCCGTGGCTGTGTAGGAAAATAAATCATTGTTCTGAATTGCTGTGTTTACCTTTACTGTGATGCTTGGGAAGTATTGCCCAATGTAATTGAATTTAATGTTAATAAAGTTGGATCATGCTCTTAATTTCCTGCTATTGTTTATCTTGATAGATGGTACACAAAAGCAGCAGACTGCTTTACTTTCTGCTGCTTCCCGAGTTCTTATTTGTTATGTTGTGGAACAGATGTTCTACATTCAACTAAAGAAACCCTGGGACACTTGAATGGCTGATATGGGTTGGACAACCTGGGGTCCAGCAGCAGGCTGTGTTTGCCCACCTGCTGCTTGCTAGAGCTTTCCAAACATTGGCAAGAACATTCTTAGGGCAGCCAACTGAATGTTATTATTATTATTTTTTTTTTTTTTTACCTAGCCCATTTAATACAGGTATTTCTTCCCCCAAACTTGATGGACTAGACAACCCTAATCTTCAAACATAGCTGCTTTTACGCAGAGGATAATGCTGCTTTTACCCAGGGGATAATGCTATGTTTATTTCTGTTTTTCCCTAAAATTAATTTTGAGCAGAAACAAGTATTGTCATTTCAGTCAGATGAGGTTATTCAATGAAGCTGTTTATCTCAACCAGGTCTCATATTTTACAAAATTAATATATTAACAGATTGATGAATTCAGTAACATTTTCAAGTCCTATCAAGTTGTTTCTTCTGTGACTTTTAAATTCATATTGTTTATTATTCCAAAACTGTACAAGAGTGCAAGTTGAAATGTCTCCCTCCCTCCCTTCCTCCTGCCATTCCTTTTCCTGTCACCCCTGCCCAGCCCCATGCTGACACCCTGACTGTATTGGGCTGGCTCTCCCAGTGGCTATAGAGGGGTCAATTGTGCTCCTGTGCACACCTCTGCTCAGCGTGACCATGTTCAGAGAGGAGACCTGTAGGGGGTGATTAGGTTTTGATAAGGTCAGGAGAGTTTGGCGGCTGTGATGGCATCGGTGCCCTATAAAAAGAGATGACAAAGAACTTAGTCTCCCTATTTCCACGGTGGGAAGAAGCAAACAAAAGGCCAGGGAGAGAGCTACTCACAGGAACGCAGCTGATCAGCACCTTGATTGTGGATTTTCCAGCCTCCAGAAACATGAGCAATACAGTTCTATTTTTTTTTTTTAAGATTTAGTTTATTTATTTATACTATAAGAACTGGGGTGTGAAGCAAAGTTGCAGGGCATGAGAGGATTCCCCAGAGACAGAGTGGGGAGCAGAATGGGCAGATCTACTGAAATACATTGCTGAGGGGAGCAGGTGGGAGACAGGAGGGGTCTGCTGCCCATGTGGGTCTCTCCCTGGCCAGGGAATGAAATGGGTTGCCACAGTGGCTGGTGATAGCTGGTGACAGCTTGATAGCACTGAAATTTAACCCCTGTTCCACCATGGAGACCAAAAAGTTCTATTGTTTAAGCCTCCCTGGAAGGCAGCTTAAGATAACTAATGTAGGGTTTTTACATATATTTTGTACATGACTAGCAAAGTGGAAATAATAATACTTCCATATACGTATATTATATACATTGATAACCATGTAGATGATTTCCTGTGTTTTGCACAAATAAGGTTGTTGCAACAAATAACTATATACATACTGATCATTTTCTAAAAGTGCTGGATATCAGTATGCCACACTTCAAGAAATGCTTTTGGGATTTTGATAGAATTTTTCACTCATTCTCCTTAGAGGTCTTACCACTTTGTGTTCCCACCAGCATTCTGTGATAGCTTCTGCTTCATTACACCCTTGTTGGCACAGAGCATTACAAAACTTCTTTGCCACTAGACACATATCTTATGTAGAAAACTTCCCTAAGTGCAACTTGTAGTTCCTTTCCTTCGAACTGTCCACATTTTTTAACACTTTTGATTAGTGGGTCAATGACTTCCTTTATTGACTATAGGAATCCATAAAGCTTAGGAAAGATTTCTCTTTTCTACAATGTTTCGTAAATGTATCTCTCCACTGCCTTTTATTTTACTTTTGATACTTTGCCAAGTAGAATTGTTTCTACATAGTTAATTTAAAAATATATTTCTATTAGATATTTTGGGATATGGGACATTCCAGAAAAACAACTATTCTTTCATAAAAATTGATGAATGGTTTCTTCTCCCACATTTTATATTTTATCTTTCATGTTTAAATTTTAAATCCCCTTAGAATTCTTCATGTAAATAGCTACATACACTCTGACTTTTATTTCCAGGTGGCTACATAATTGTTCCAATCTCAGAAATTAAATTATTCCTTTTCCCAAGAGATTTAAGATATAGCCTAAAGCTGCATCTTTTTTCAAGCTACACATTTTCACCAAATTTGTGTTTTTCCTTGATTTGATATTTGTTTCATGAAAATGTTTGCATGCAACTTCCTCAGGGCTATCCTACTAATTTTTATTTTTTTAAGCATTTGAGTTTAAATTCTGAGGGAGCTTATATGTCAGAATAAATGAAGATTTAGAAGGTTGTAGATTAATGAACAAGAAAATTTATCTCTGTAAACTAAAAGTCAGTAATAACTGGAAAATATTATGAACAACACTTGAACACTGTAAGTTTCAGAACTTGATTTTTCACATCAAATTCTATTTAAATTCCATAGACATAGCCATACCCATGTTGTTTCTTCTTGTGTCAGTTTTTTTTTTTTTATCTAAGTCTGTTTTTTTTTTTTTTATCTAAGTTGTTGAATTCATTGGTGATACATTTGCTAACAACATTGTCTTACTTTCTCCTACTATATATAAGATCTGCTGGGATATAAACAATGTTTCATCTGTATTTTAATAATTTGGGTATTCCATAATTTTGTTGAATGAGATGGCTATTTTTTTTTCAATATTTCTCTCAAAACTTTACAATGCTTTTCTTTGTTTATGTAGATAATGTTCTTTCTGTTTATTTAATTTGAACACATAGTAAAATGACTTTCTCCAACTTCCCTTGATGTTATTGATAGTTGGGTGCTTACTGAACGTTGACTAACACATAGGTCTATTGATGCTACCAGTAGAGAGCCTGGACACTGATCATCATCATTTACAACCTCTCTCTGCCTGGTGCAGATACTCTGAGGGCCTCACAATATTGAATCTGTCCTTGCTTCAATATAAACAGAACAATCTGTTGTATGAAAAGTAGTTCAAGAGAGCCAATAGCTTCAATCAAACTCTAAGATAATGAAAAATATTTACTATAACAAACTCCTGGGTTTGCTGTTATAGGAAACAGTCCTCATTTGGCATAATCAACATAGCACCAAAGCAAATAAATACACACGTATCTGAAAGTATAGGCAATAGAAGCCAACAGGGGTTAGCTCTGCAAAGTGTGACTTAGTCGGAGGGACAAATCAACTAAAGTGGCAAGCAGGGCTTTTTTCTTTAGCCCTAAATGATTTTAATTGACACGATTTCATTTGTTTTAAGTAGAAATGCAGGGAAATTATGAGATATGAATAGCATCTAGAAAAACTAAAGGCAATAAAATTAATAAGAATTATGAGATGTAGCAAGAAGTGAACTAAGATTTTCCAATTTCACATTCTAGAAAAATTATTTTCTAAATTTGTTAAATAAAGGAATACAAATTTTATTTATTCAATGGAGAACACATGGCAAAGTAGTACCTTTTATGTTCAGAGAAGGAGTAAAACAGTGAACAAACTAGACAATCACCATAATACCACGTATTTAAATTGTAATGAGACAGCAATAAAGCCCAAGTCCAGCAGTTGAAACCAGTAATGCTTCTCTCCGGGGAGCACGTGGCTCTAGTCGGGTGTGGTTTGTGGACTGACCAAGGAAAGGTCCTTACTAAGGAAGTGACATGAGCAGAGAGCTGGCATAAAGAGCGCAAGAGGCCATGGTCATGTTTTGACAAGCACATTTCATACGGAAAGGCAGAAAATGCCTTTATTTTCAGAAGACAGCATTCTTGAATTCTGGCTGCCCACCACTCATAGGTATAAACATGAGAGACAAGAGATGGTACAAGAAAGTCAGATTTACGCAGGTGCCGGGAAATCTGAGGGCAAAGGTGGGCTATTATCTCCAAGGCTACTTCCCTGCATTGGCAAAAAGATTGGTGTCTATGGGGTAGTACTGTTACAGGGCACCCCAGTATGAACTGGGCTGCCTGTCTGTGGGTCCTCACTGTGCACCTAAAATTCAGTTGTACTGCAGACTCACAGAAAAGGGTCAATAATGGGTTTATTTACAAAAAGGGGAAAGGAAAAGGACAACCCAGGGAAAGAGAGAGAGATACAAGGTAACTAGAATATCTTACTCGCTAGGCTGACTTGGAGCTGCAGTAACAAACTAACTGATAGCCTCCAGTGACTTGGTCCGGAGAGCCATTTCCCCAGCAAGAGAGTGCCATAGAGAATGGCTCCCTATTTATCCCCAAAGTCCCAGAATGCCTGTTTAGCTCCCCCCTTGCAGTTCTCTCCCTGGTACTGCTGGGAGTTGTAGTTTCCAATCACTGGAGTAGGGGATAGAGTCCAGAAAGCTGGAATAGGGGGTGGGGGCCACAAAACTCTGCAGAGTTCCTTTAGAACATCCTTCCCTTTAACAGTTGGAGAGACATAAAAGTGTTTATTTACATCAGCAGGACTGCAGAGAGATAGCCATGCTTTTCTAGGAACTGTACTCAAAATTCTTTTTCTTGCAAGCTTTGTCTTGATAGGATCTGTCACGGTGCTAGTGGGTGTGATTCTTACTATGGTCATGAAGCTGTGACTTAACCTTTGCCTTATTTTTTCCTCCATCTTGATTTCATCTGGGTTTGCTTGCAAGAAAAAAAAAAAAACAAGCAAAGATGCACAGGACAAGGGCAAGACATGGTGTTAACAGATGAGGGAGGACATCATATCTCAGGCAGGCAGGCAGGTGAGTGAGGAAGACAGTGGCAAAGGGGAATAAGGGGTCACCAGGGTTCATAGAACCAAAGCTCTCACAGGTCTGGAATCATAATGTGTGAGTGTGACTGAGCACAGCGTAGAACATGAACATCATAGAAAAGATTTTGATCCTCACTGGCGTCCATCTTCTTTGATAAACACAAAATGAAGGTAGAACCGTCCCCATCCGAGCAACCGCTCAACAGAGCTGGCAGGCTATTGGATGCCTGGAGCAGATGTCCAGACGTCCAGCAGGTTGGGATCTGTGCAGAAGTGTCCACAGCCCCAATGAAATGCAAGCACACTAGCAGCCATGCCAAGGGTGCCCATCCCACCAATTGCTGCTAGACAAAAAATCCACCAATCAGAACTACAGACTGAAAACTTCGTTCGCATAAAGCTGCCCTAACGCCTTTGCCTAGATCAAGCCTTCACTGCAGCCACCAGGCTCCCAGACTCGTTGCTGCTCGGCCTGTATCCCTCCACCAGGGAGCCACGAGGAAGTGTTTACTGTAGCCAGCAAGCGGCAATGTATACCCGAGCTGGCAGCACACTGGAACTCCAACACCAGGAGCGATACCTTGACAGGATTTGGTATCTCAGGGAACACAACTAGGAAACGAAGCCTCCTCGCTACATCTGATTTGCAGGAAGCAGAGGGCTATCTCTAGTGATAAGCCAGGAAGCCAACCATAACTTCTGTCACAGTTGGCTCCAAAAGGTAAGATGTGATTAATACCTGAGAGTTTACCTAATTTTGGTCCTACTTCCATTTTAGGACCAATCGGAAAGTCCCAGTATGCACAACTGACCTGTCACACATGATGCCTGATTCAAGTTACCCCCAAGCCAACAGCCTCCCCACAGCAACCAGCGCTGAGATTCCTGCTTGACACAGTGAAGTTCTCCCACTCGCCGCCTGCCTTTGAGTTCCCGCCAAACAAAGATGATTACAGCCAGCTTCATTACTGCACAGAAATTCAGAGTAGGCAGACTGCTCTCCTCACATGGCGGACCTCCCTTTATTTCCACACGTCATGAAGTCAAGCAGGATAATGACTAAACGCAGACTCCATGGTTTTATTTTATCTTTTGCTTGTTTATTTTACTGAAGTAAAACATACATACATGAGGTAAACAGAAACCGAGTTCATATAACCAAAGGCAGAATAAATGGAAGCATTAAAGACAGAGAACATAGCATTAAACAAAAAATGACCTTCAGAACTCATCCTGCAGTAATTTCCAATATCTGAAATCTTCAGTCTGCTGGAAATTTACAGGGATTTACTGCTATTGACTCCAGCCTGTAGCAGCTCATCCTCAAGCACTGGAAAGTTCACGTGTTTTTCTGACTTTAACCTTTTAAAGAATGGCAGGTTGACCAGAGTTCCACTTAGGAATTTTTGTTTGTTTCTTCAGATGCTTCCACCTACCCCACAATAAAATTTCTAATGATGACTGTTGAGCCTGAGTTGAAATAAATTCCTCATGTGTGAGCTAAAAATATCCAGTGGAGAAGGTGCATCTTGAATAAACCTATGTTTGTTAAATTGTTCTAATTGCACCCTCTCTCTTTCCAACAAGAATTAAAAAAAAATATATACTATTTAAATTTCTATCAAATGCTCAATGTTTGTCTTCCTTACTCTGTCTCCAAATTCTGAGTGCATCACATGGCAATTTTTAAATGAGTTACACTTTCCTCTCTCTGCAGATTCATAACATGTTTTAAGAAGTATAGCAGAGGCAATACATTCTATGCAGAAAGGCAGCTCATGACCCATGAATATTCTTTCTTGCCAACAACGCAAAACATCACATCTAAGTGAGACTCAGCAATACTGATCTTCATAAAACAAATTATTTTCTCCACACTAATCAAGCTTTGGCTTAGCCATGAAATTTTAAAACATCTTGACATTTCCAAAATCTGAAAGTCTTTCATGGTGGACAGAAATGTTACTGATTTGTAGTAGATGGCATGATTTTACAGAAATAAGATGTCAGTGGCCCATTAATACTAAAATGCTTTTTAAAGCAATCATTTCCAATTTTTGATTTTACCAACACCACTAATCTTTTACAAACCATCATTAGAAATACATCTCATGCCCTCCCTGGTGGTGCAGCGGGTTAAAGCACAGCACTAAGAA